>NW_015151141.1:71031-79812 GCF_000732505.1 Cyprinodon variegatus
CCAGGATAGGAGAGATATGATCTCTCTTTTTCATTTTCATCAGAAATCTGGCTGCGGCATTTTGGATCAGCTGAAGGCTTTTAACTTGTGGACTTCCTGATAGTAAAGAATTACAACAGTCCAGCCTCAAAGTAACAAATGCATGGACTAGTTTCTCAGCATCACCCCTGGACAGGAGATTTCTAATTTTTGCAAATTCTCAGAGACTTTCACCAGAGCTGTTAATCGAAGAAGCACAGGAAAAGGTGCATTTAACCTTCAATAATTGCTGCGTTTGTCATCTTGGAAAATGCATTTTGAGCTCTTGATGACTTTGGAAAGATATATTTTGTTTTTCTTCCAAATGTTTTTATTCATTCAGATTGTTTAGATTGACTCTACAGCTGTGGAGCTCTTACCAACAGTTTTGGTTTCTGCACAGCCCTCTAGAGATTTGCTTCTACATGCATTAGCCGTGTTGTTTCATGTGAAACAGCCTGGTGTGCGGGCCAGACTCACTTTTCGGTGTGTCTCTGATTTTACCTCCTGACTCTTTCCTTCTGTTTAGGATAACTATCAGATCCCTTCCAGCTCAATAAAACATACAGAATAAGCCTCTGGTCTGGTTTTGAGTCATTTCCAAACGTTAAGCTGTGATACATGGGCGGTTACTGAATTAGTTCTGAGCTTCAACTTTTTTTTAGAATACAACCTAAAAGTATTGAAATCCTCTAAATAAAAAGAAAGGATCTGATCCAACAGGCTTCATACAATCAGGTTTGACAGTCTGTACTCTGGAAGGTAAAGTCAAACCAAAAATACAAGGAAAGTAATTATAGCTCAGCAAATAGGCCGGTTCTGATGTAGTTCATGGCTCCCTGAACCTGAATGAATGTCCTTCAGTGAGTGGGAGATAATAATTCATGCTTAGGGCCTCCAGAAATACCAACAGGTCTTAACAACAACTCCTCTTTCACCGGCATTGTGCACCTTTCTTTATTGAGGAAGGCAAATTGAGAATGTATAATTCAATAAGCAGTGTACTAAAGAATTAATATATTCAAGTTAATTATGCCACTGTGTGAGGGAACAGTTGTACATCGGATTACCAAAATGATTTTTACTTTTGACCTTGGTCTCTGCGGATCAGCTTCATTATTAGATTGTAGTTATGGCTTAACATTTTAAAACAATTCACATGGAGTAGCTCTTTATTTATCATTCATTTATGATGTTCTTGATCTGAATAAAACATGGCTGAAAGGTGGGAGTGTGGTGGAAATCTTTCGGTGGCCGAATTAGATGGAAAATTTATTTATTCATGTTTATGTTAAGTTTAATCAAAAGCTGCCCCCACGGTGGGATATGAGAAGAACTGACCGACGTAAAGCATTTTCAGTCAAAGACCTAATGATGGCTAAAGGTTTTAATGAGAGCAACTTCTGTTCCACTTAACTTCGCAGGTACTGCATCTGCTCTGAGCTAAGAAAATGTCTGCAGGTGATAGGAGCTCTCTTATTGTATATCCTGCAGAACTGGTCCTGCTGGGACCTGCCTGAGGCCCATCTTGAAGCTACAGTCTCTCCAACCTGCTTTAGAAGTTCTTAGGAGTTTGCATTTCTACTGCACCGAATGGGTCACTGAAACACCTTGTTATTTCTGCTCTTACTATTTAAGGTATGCTGCGATGAGTATTAAAGGTCATTTTATATGACATTTTTTAAATTGATGTCATGTCCTCAGATGCAGGGTGCTGGGCTCAGTTTGTTTCGGTGTTGTTTTCCTTCTCCACTCAGCAGGATATGATTGACAGATGAGGAGCAGTTGCTGCGCATCATCAGCGCCAATCAAGGAGCAACATAAGAGGAAATCTCCTCCGTGAGAAGGACTGTCCTCTCTACTGCATCAGATTCTTGCTTCGACGTTTCTACTGTCTTCTCTCGCTAAACGATTCGACCTCTTCCTCTTGTCCTCTTACGGAGCCTCCACTTGTTTCCCAGCTCTTCAACTCTCAAACCCGTGCTATCTTCATCGCTCCTTCCTTTATGGATTCCCCTTTGGCTGTAATATAATTTCACATGTCACAGGAGGTTCTGCAATCTTTAGAAATAATCATCTCATCATTTGGGAGCGTATTAAATTAATTATTATTTCTTGCTCTCAGCAGAGTCACTCTGATGATAAAATATAAAATAAAATATGTTAATATTAAATATCTTTAATTGTTGCCTTCAGAAGAGTCGATCCAGTTTCACAATTATCTTACACATAATCACACTTTATGTGTACAAAGTTTTACCGATAGTTTTTCCAGGTTATCATGTTGTGCTGTAGCAATATTATATCGTTTTGTGTTTTTTTCTCTTTCCATTAATAAAACAAACCTTTGTTTATGTATACAACAACAAAGGAGGTACGATACTGTGCCTTTGCACAAGGAGTTAATAAAGAAGTAATGAGGCTAAACAGGTTTGCTCCTCTCGACAAATTCAAGAAAATTATCATTAAAAGTCCAAGATCCAGTGTGAAAACATGCAAACACATTTTTGATTGCAAGGGGGATCAGCCTGGAACAGAACTGGGAATACAGTCAGAAAGCTGGTGATCAATGAGGCAGGAGCTAAAGCTGCAGCGGAAGTGGCTGAAGAGTTGATGGATGTCAGGAAACATCATTCATATTAAAGATTGTATTGAAAGCAATGTTATTCTTAGTCCCCACTGTCTAAGTACAAACAGAAGTACAATTCAGTTCATTTTATGTATATAGTGCTACTTCACAAGTCGTGTCATCTCAAGGCACATTAACAATTTAGCCAGATTATAGAGTCAAATTGATTCAGTTTCCTATCTAAGAAAAAGCAGCTGATTGCATCGACTCATTGACTCAAAGGCAATCCCTCACACTAAGCATGAACTAGAACAGTCAAAAGTAGTTGTACAAGAGTATAAACTAGAACTTAGAATTGCTATAAATGCTTTATGCTCAAAAATTACTGAACACCATCAGGATGGTTGTGATTTGTTTAGAAGCTTATTCTGTCATGATAAAAAAAAATTGTTGTCTACTTTGGCCACATAACGTGACTACAAGCCTTTAATATTGAAAGTGAACCAAATCTGTGATGGATAAAAGGATTTGAAACAGATAGAACAAGGTTCCGAAAAATCAACAGACACAACTGAGGTTAGTATACTGTATGAGTTGGTGATTGACTCCACCTAATGGTCTGGAGAGCTTTCCTTATGTAGAGCTTGTTCTCCAGCTTTTAATAACTCAAAGTTGATTTTGCAGCATACAATAGTTTTCCTTTAAGAGCGGTTATTATGTCTTTATTCTGGCACCATTTATCTATCTGTTGATGTGTCAGACTATGACTGGTCTTTGCTTCTCTCAATTTTCTGTGATTGCAGTATTTCCATTTTGAAGAGTTTTAGCATGATTTTGATTTGCATGTATTTTGTGTGTAAAACATTTTTTCTGTGTTTGCAGGACTTTCAGTATTTGTAGCATGTTTGCACCTCTTGTTTTAGTAGATGTTAAATGTTTTTTGTAATTATACTTAATGGAGAAAAAAATGTCACATTACAAAATCTCAAAAATTAAGGCAAGGCAAGGCAGGTTAATTGTATAGCATTGCTTTAAACTAACTAGATAATAAAATATAAGTAATGTTAAAGCTGAATAAAATCAAATATAGGTAAAAAAAAAAAACACCATAAAACCGTTGAACTACAACTTTTAACAAATAATACCACAGTTAACAGTTTAACTTCACAGTCAAAAGGACTCTATGTTGGGATCTGGAGATTTGCCCCCTGTCTCCAGCAGAGAGCGCTGTGGGTCTCCTGGGCTGGAGCCTCCAGCACACCTGAGGATCATCAGCCCATCAGGAGACCTCCTACATAAGCAGCAGCCAGACCTGTCTTCTTCGCCGGAGTGTTGACCAGTTTTGGTTAGCGGAACCTGAGCCTCTGTTTCTCGTTAAGAATCTCAGTCTGCTCTTGAGAGAAACTAGATTCTAACCAGCCTCTGTCTTCTCTGCTCACAGGAAAGTCCGATTGAAGTCTGTAGCTCTGGAGGAGCTAGCTTGGAAACCTGCCTGCCTGCCCTAGGAAGCCAAACCTGAAGACAATCAGTCTGGATTCCGCAGCCAGCTCTCATGGGAGAGCTAGGACATCACTTCAAGGTCTGAAACTCTCTAGTCTGAAACTAGACGCTGCTGCTGCTGAGCTCTCTGCTGAACCCACTGTCTCTGGACCCAATTGGTTCCCCCTCTCCAGTGATCTGTCTGAACCTCATCAAGGTACAAATCTGAATCAAACATCAATCAAATCTTCTCCGCTGCCTGGCTAACCAAACAATCCATCTCTGCAGATACTCAGTGATTGCTGTCCCGGACCAGTACCAGAACCAGCTCTTGTTATTCTGTGTGCTCATCCTTTAATAAACTGTTAAACTTTTACCCCGTTTCTGTGGTGTTCTGCATGTGGGTTTATACACTAGAGACCCATCATGACACTCTAAAGGAATGGGTTTTTAACTTTTCCAGTCTTCTGGGAGTTTGTTCCAGATAAATGGAGCATAGGAACTAAATACTGCTTCTCCATGTTTGGTTCTAGTTCTGGGTGGACAGATTAGGCTGGAACTAGAAGACCTGAGTGGTCTATAGCTCAATCCTACTTAACTACAATTAAATAATACTTATAGAGCAGTAATGTCTATTTCAATTTTTTGTTTTGACTAAAAACCCAAACTCTGAGTCAATTGAATTGCTTACAGAATGCCTCTGGTGTTAACTTTTCACTGAGCCTAATGCTAAGGATTTTTTTTTTTTTAAATAGGAGTGGATACACAAGAGAAGGTTTGTCTTTTTTCTTTGATGTCTTGCAAAATCTGCTTTTTCTTGGAGCTTATCCAATTGCAACCATAATGTTGATGGCCATTGATGTTGGTTTACGTCCTTCTCATAATAATAAAGGGATAAATATGAATCAGAATGAGAGTGCAGACAATTACACTGAAGTTTCTCATGTTTTAAAGGCAGTTAACTTGTTTTTTTATTCATCTACACACAGAGAACTCTTTGTCCAGGTTTCTTTTTTTTTCTTCATTCTTTTAGGCCTGTGGTGGGTGTTGAAGGAATCTGATGAAACTTTTTTCTCCATTCTCGTCTTTTTGTGGTTATTTACTGAGATGAACTCATCAAACTCTCACTCTCATGCCATAAAAAGGCTTTTGTCAGAATGGACATATTGTACAAAAGCAAATGATGCAAAAAGGTGAAATACGGGAATATCTCTCAAGCTCAATTTAGCCTGCCTTATCTCCTCACTCTTCATCAGCCTTGCCTCTCCCGCCTCGCTTCTGTCTGCGAGTCTGTTTGGCTTTTTCAGATGTGATGTGAGCATAGTATTCTCTCAGACCGAGGCAGTTACTTTGTGCACAGCCACTGCCTGCACATTGATGGTATTGCACTGCTGCATCCCCCAAGTAATATTAAATTTGCAACTGGCCCTTTTAAAGTCTTTTTCATGGGATGTATGTTTTAGAGAGTATGTCAATTCTTAAAGACGCCTTTGGCTTTTATCTGTCGTTTTTAAGAAAGCTTTCAATAAGGACTGAGGCGAAAGCTCAATGTGGCGCAGGCCTCTTTTTGCGTGCATAAACTGCATATAAAAACCTAACTTCAGATGCAAAAGGCTGATATGTTGTGACTTAAAACTGCCTCAACAAAGCTGGGGCTTCAATATTGATGAATTTAAACTAAAGTCATCTCAACAATGATTCAATGTTTTCTCTTCTCTTTTTAAAGCTTTTTTCTTTGTCATTAGGATCTAACTGTGCATTCCTTTTTATGCAAAACTTCCACCGCTCCACTCCCACTGCAATCAGATATTTGAAGCCTTGGCTTGTGCTCTGAACTATACCCTCCTCCTGCTTTGAAAGAAACTTGCAGAGTCTATTCATCTTGCACTGAAGGCAATTTACAAAATAACCTCAAGCTATCATGTTTGTTTTTCAACAGTCTCCAGGCTCCAACTGTTCTGTTGACCTGCATCCCTTGTAGGGTGCCAGGGTGAAGCCAGAGTACAATTACTTCTTATTAGGGCTCTGACTCCTGATACACCTCCACCTGGAGGGGGGAACCATCAATTTCACACATGCTAAACTTCTTTTAGCAAGGAGTTCAGCAGATATAAGTAAAGAAAGAAGGTGATCTGGACTTGGTGCTACAGTCTCCAGCTGAGTTCAGAAATCACTGATCAGCATCGCTCACCTCTGAGACAGACCGTCTGCGCTTTATAAACCACAAGAGTTTATCAGATGAATGCAGACATAGATGGCCAGATATGAAAGAACACAATGTTCCCTGAGTAATGACAATATTGTGACACAAAGACCTATTTATCTTAAAAGGACAGTATTTAAATAATTTGGCTTTTTATTAGCAAGAATCAAGTATTACTTTCATTAATTCATATTCTGACAAACTCAACTAACAGTTGCATTGAGAAAGGAAAGTGTTGTCATAGCTTGGTTGAGTTATAGACAAAGCTATGTGGCATAGCCATCTTTGACAAACTTGACAAATGTGTTTTTGCATAAACATATTGTTGGTGAGCTAAGTGGCGCAGTGGGTAGCACTGCTGCCTTGCAGCAAGAAGGTTTTAGGTTTGATTCCCTGCCTGGGGTCTTTTTGCATAGAGTGTCCATGTTCTACCTGAGCATGCAGTGGTTCTCTCCTGGTACTCTGGCTTCCTCCCACAGTCCAAAAACATGACTGTTAGGTTTATTGGCTTTTCTAAATTCTCCTTAGGTTAGGTACTGGCGACCTGTCCAGGGTCTACCCCGCCTCTTGCCCGTAGACAGCTGGCGATAGGTACCAGCACCCCTCGCGACCCCACTTGGGATTAAGCGTGTCAGAAAATGGATAGATGGATGGATATTGTTGGTGAAACAAGCAAAGGTAAAGGTAGATAACTTTCTGTTGAAATGGAGGACCATCCGTACTCCTAATGAGAAGAAAGAAAAGGAAAATAAATAACTATCTCTATAGTTATGCTGCTATAGTTGTAGGCTGCTGGAGGGAGCAGGGACCACTTTTCATCATTCTGCTTCATTCTATCTCTTTTCTCCCATTCTGCAACATTGAGTCAACCTCTAACTTTATGATCTCTGATTTTTCATCTTCATCTGGTCTGGTCCTGTTTGGCTGTGACTCCCTTCTGGAGAGAAATAACAGCACGTTTGAGTTAGACTTAGACAGACTTTATTATAATATTGTCCTCTCAGAGTGTATACAAAAAGAAATTTTGTTCAGTACAGCTCTAAAGACATTTTATTTTTTTTAAGTGAAGCCTTGATAAAGGTAAGCAGCAGTGATAATATCAACATATGACTGTATATAAGTTACAGTTCCAACATTCAGGATTGTTTTTTTTTTCTTTTTTGAAATCCAATTTTATACAGCATTCAGCTGTCTGATGGCATTGGGGAAGAAACTGTTCTGGAATCTGATGGACCTGCATCGGATGCTCTGAAGTCTCTTCCCAGAGGGCAGCAGGGAGAACAGTCCATTGTGGGGGTGTGAGGGGTCATTTATAATGTTACAGGTTCGGGACACGCAGCGCTGGGATGAAATGTCTTTTATGGAGGGAAGAGGAACCCCCATGATCCTCTGCTGTTCTGACCTTCTTCCAGTCTGAGGCGCTGCAGCCTCCACAACACACAGTGGAACAGCTGGTCAGAACGCTCTCTATGGTGCTTCTGTAGACGGTGGTGAGGATGGGTGGGGACAGGTGGGCTCTCCTCATCCTCCACAGGAACTACATGCGCTTTTGTGCCCTTTTGATCAGTTAATTTGATTAATGATTAAGATTATTGATGATATTTGGGCTAGGGGCTCAGGTTTTACTGTGAGTAACTGGATGTGCGCTCTTTTATCCCTTTGACATGAAAACTGGCTCAGAGTATGTCTGATTAACAGTGTTTTTCCCTGACAGAGCTACATGTGGAAACGGTTTACTGTTAGCTTTTTTAATATAGAAAGTATTTATAGATCAGTGTTTCTATGTTCCTTTTTTATGTCTGCTTCTCATTAAACCCCAGTCGGACTCAGCAGAAGGACACTCACACTGAGCCTGGTTCTGCTGGAGGTTTCTTCCTGTTAAAAAAGGAGTTTTCTTCTCGACTGTCGCTGCTTGCATGCTTGACATGAGAGATTGCTGTAGAGTCAACAATATAATGAAGTGAATATTTACTGTTTCTACCTACTCCAGGGGGAGAGAATTCTGTAAATTCAAAGATCGGATGTATTCAGCTGGTTTTCCTGAACCTTTAATCTGGCTGGATGGATCCAAATTTAAATGGAAAGTTATTGAGCTTTACCCAAACTTCAAAATGGAAAGGACAAGAGAACATTTTGTCAAATTCAGGAAGTTATAATGATATTTATTTTCTAGTGATGGTTTAAAGAAAATGGCTTCCCTCTCTTACAGGTGCTCATTTTAGTGTTGGTCCTTTAAAATTAAGTGGGAAGCCAGATGATTTAAAAATACATGATTGGGTCAATTATGTGAGCTTTAAAAAGTAGTAAAACACAAAGCAGTTTTAAAGGCATACTATGCAACATTTTTCAGTTAATTAATGTGTTCCATAACGTTATGGATGATTAAATGAGTCATTTCAGGTTGAACAAAGGTATTCTCGGCCGCCCTGGTGGTCTGTAGGGGAAATACCACACTTGCAATTGCAGGAGCCCTCGGCCCGCACCCACAGGCTCAGAAGTCTCGTGCATCGCG
>NW_015151141.1:81282-84594 GCF_000732505.1 Cyprinodon variegatus
TTAAACAGCGGGCTTTGCAGTTATTACACAGTTCCTTTTGTAACCCTGACTGAATGATGAAATAGATATTGTTTTTTTGCACCTTCGTCAATAAGGTGGATAAAAAATCCTCAGTTTCTAAGGATCAATTCTATTCATCGCTGCTCATGTTTACATTCCAGCACATGACAGTTAATATATCCAGTCCAGTGGATATTTTTTTAATTTTTATGGAATATATCCAGTTATTGTGATGATTTTGTCTTATGGACCTAAGCTCCTAATTCAAAAATTTTATTCAAATCTAAGTGTGTGGAGGGGGGATGATCCAATATACATATGAAAAAATAAGACATCCATTAGGAGAACACTTTCCAAACACGGCTTCATTGTCACCGCTTTTGTTCCTCGTGGCAAATCGTAAGAGGTTGATCGGCCATGCAGATTGTGACAGGAAAGGTCAAACTAATTAGCGCTCCCTTTGAACCTCCCCTTGAAAGCTCATGATGTCTTCATGCACACTTGACAGAGTTCAAATTAATCAGGGCCCGTCCTATATGCTGCCAAACCCAAACTTTTTGTTCAGAAATGCTAATTTGAGAAGCCAAACATTTGGTTTTGTTAAACAGGCTTTTATGCTGGTTTTTCATTATTGCTTTTTGTTCCGTAAATAAATAAGGTAGTTTTAAATTCAAAGCAGGGACCCCCCCCCTTATTAAGTGGGAAGGGAATGTTTTTTGCCCCATTAAACCTGAACAATTCTATTATCGACTTTGTTTAGATATGTTAAATAAAGCATATCATTACGCTCTTCTGGGTACTAAGTGGTATTTTAAGAGTCCATAAATTCAATTAAGTAATGTTTAACACCGCCCCTGGACCGTGTTAGAGCAGTTACACACATGATGCAGGGAGGGGTTGTGTCAACCATTTTTAAGAGTTATTACTCAGGATTTACATTTATATTGTCTCGTTAATAGTATGCCCATCTTCAGCTGAGAGGGGCCTCAGATGCTTTGAGGGTCCAAGCTCATTCTTTTTAACTCAAAACTGCATCCCATTTGTCATGATACATAGCTTGGAAAAAAAATCTCTGCTCATTCAGAGGCTGTCATTACAGCCGTCCCGTTAGCCACCTAATGCACAGTTTAGCAGCCACCATGGAAAAATGCTAAAGAGGTCCTGACAACTCCTGGGGGTTGGCTAAGTGTGAGCCAAGGGTTTGTGTGTTTGAATGTGAGCTCACATTAGTGTTGGAAAAAGGGGGTAGGACAGGGGTCCCAGTGGTTGTTTGCCTGTTTTCCATCAAGAGCCCTCATGTCCTTTATCCCCTTTGTGGCAGAAGCCCTCCTCGGGCAGTTCCCTCTGAGGGGGATCTAAAAAGAGCAGCTGCTGGGGAATGAGTGCCATTTCCTCCTGCTGTCACAAGCACACTGGCAACCCTTAGTCCTCCTGTGCCCCTCCGCCCACAGCCGCCATCCTCCTCCATCAATATGCATATGAACTTGTTTCTCTTAGTTCTGAACTCCAATGACAAAGTGGGAAAGCATATGTCTGAAATATTCATGACTGCACTCAGTAATTAAGCGATGGAGAAGGGAGGTCTGCACGGGAGACACTATCCCTCCGTAGGAGTTAAAAACAGCCCAGTATCTGCAGCCTTGCAAAGCTTATTGTCCTCTGCTTCCTGAGGAAGAGTTAAGAAGGCTTAAATTAGGGCAGTTTCAGTAGAAATACAAACTGGTGACAATGATACGGTGTCTCTTTCTGCACCACATTAGCTTTTAAATCTTTACAGTTATTAAAAAAATATTTTGTTATATTTACTTTAATTATAGTTAAACATTTTAAATAATATGTCTGCATCTTTTTTATGCTAATTTCATATAGATAATAAAACTATGAGAATATTAAAATAAAATAGTTTTTAGGACTATGACAGAGTAAATGTAATGCTCCTCGTTATGATCCAAGGAGCTTTTATTTTATTTCTTTTAGTTCTTTTATTGGTCTGTTTACCACTTAAAATTAATCTCTATAACATAATAAATTCCAATAATAATATTTCCAAAAAGTCATTTGATAAACTTGATTATATTTCTAAAGTATTTTACATAATGGACATCTTCTTTTAAGGTCATAACTACAACTTTTCATTAATTTTCTAAAATAATGCATCCAAAAAAACATCTAGAGAGGTGCAGAATAAAGTGATTAACCATACAAAAAAAAAAAAAAAAAGGTTTATACCTATGCTAATTATTTTATAAAATTTGACTAGTCCAAAATATATATAAATATTTACTCCTGGTGCCAATACCATCATCAATACAAAATAATTTTTGCACCAATAGTAATAGTGAGTTAAAGTGAGCCCAGTGGGTTTATTTCTTTCATTTTATTTAATAATTGTGTACATATGTAAATATTCACTGTAATTGCGCTTTTTTAAAACACACACGAAGAAATAAATAAGTAATTAGTTAAAAACAGTAATAAAAAACATAAATAAACAGTAATTAATCCCTTCCCATTTAACCCAACTCCAAGAGTTTCCCTCCCGTACTCTGAACTGCCTAACCAGTTCCAACCCTTCCCATAGACCCAGTTAGTCACAGCCACACACACCATGCATACACCCACATCACATTATTTTAGACTTTCATTTCCAACATTTTAAAAGTTACAAGCACAGAAAGGGGAAGTACCACATAATAGTTTACACTGCATTGCCTCAGCGGGTTTCAAAGATGGTGTGCGTTACTACTTATATCAGTATAAATCTGATAACAGGTCAATACAGGAAAAGTATTAATGCTATCCATACAAATATCGATACTTTCTAATGTCTCAGCTTAAATGCATAGAGGACGATCTTTTATTTCCAGGTGGACCATCTAAATAAGTGGTCCTCCTAATTGTCAGTCATTTTGATGACATGTTCACGTAAGGCAGTCCTATGTGCTCGTTACCTTTAGCTATCTTTTTCCGTGCATGTGCACTTTCGGGCATACATGTGTGGTGAGCTACGGTTTCAGACAGTCATTGAAGCTCACCTTTCACCGTGGTTCTTTGAATGGCTGGGGGTTGTAAGAGAAAAAATGTCTACGAAGTGTATGAGAAGAAAACAAAGGCCTCAGAAGACGCAGATATATCCCAGAATGCTTTATGTGGAGATCCTCACAAATCATTATCGGATTTGCTGTCACAGCGGCCTGCTGTCGCCATAGGCTACCAAGACAGCAGTGACTAATAATAAAGATGGCGAAGGCACCACACGGTCAAGGAGTTGGAGAAAAAAGCAGTAATCCTCTGTCTGAACGGTCAGGTAAC
>NW_015151141.1:85480-90651 GCF_000732505.1 Cyprinodon variegatus
ATGTTGCTGAAAATTACACACTGTAGCTTTAAATGTTTTTGTGATTTTAATGTAGTTCAGCATTAAAATACTTTGATAAGATTTTGATAATATAAAAAACAGAAACAACAAAAACAAACACTTTGATTTAGTTTCTTAAATAAACCAAACACAAAACATATTTAAGGACAAATTGAAATTAAATCTGTTTTACGTAGAGAGCTGACAAAATAAAGGTTTAACACTGAATTTATGGATTTGTGTAATTATCAATCCACAATAGATATGAAGAATTTCAAGAACATCTCCCAACGGCCTCCATAGCTGAGTTTCCATTCAACTGAAATGTAAATTTTGAGTGACATCTTTTAAGTTAAAAGAAAAGGAATTGTGAGTTTGCAGTTTTTACATTTTATTTAAAGTGATGAGCACAGCAAAGCGTAATGTCGCCATTCAGATTGGAAATGCCGTCTTCTCGGTGTGAAACTTCTCGTATGAAAAGAAAAGATAAACTATGGAGATCATCAGTCAAACATTGGTGGAGGCCTTGAGGAGGCAGAGGACTTAAGCTTGCTGCTATAGAACCTAAGTCTGTGTCAGGAATCCAGTTTGTGTGGTCTGATTTTGTGTTTCCTTTCCTCCTCCACCAGGTGGTTTGGATCCACTTTCCTCAAGAGGTCGTCTGAGCTTCACACTGAGCAAAGGTTTCATCTGCACCACAGCCCGTTCAAGTACCGCAGGAAATTTGAGTGGCAGTCAGCTACTCTGTTCACCAAGGAACAACCGCAGACTGAGTAAACCCCGTCCGCCCACCATCAAACAAGACAATCACTGGAACATCCCACACAGACTGGATTCAATAAAAACACATTTTTTTTCTGGAAACGTGAGTCTGCAACCTATTCCTCCTCTTCAAGTCAAAGAATCAAATTTCCCACTGAGCCTGAACTAACCGCAGTGTCTTCCCCTCACTTTCCAGTTCCGGTTTGACATTGTTCAGAGCAGCACTGGACTCATCTCAATCCTCTAAATAAACCTGTTAAACTTTTCCCTGGTCTCTCTGTTTGGTCTTCTGCATTTTGGGTCAGACCTTTAATTAAATTGTGACAGTCTGATGCGAACAAGTTGTTAAAAATTTCCATACTATATTTTACCCCAGATTTGTATTCAATTGATTCTTGTAAAACCAAATGGGTAAAAAGTGATTTTAAACTTCCAATAGAAATCTAACTGTCACAAGATGATTGCTTCTTTTGACAAATGTTGAAATGAAGTAAAAACCCTTTTCAGCATTTGTTTTCTCAATCCATAAGAAATAGCTCAACTTCAGAACTTTTCATTTATTTCGAACTTAGCAGTGATTCTACTGCTGATAGTTGCTGGTTTTATTGTACATAAAGTAGCTGAATATGTCATTTATATCTTAATCGTCAAGAATCGTCTCTTCTATCCTGCAGTTTTTGTAACACTTTTCCTTCCCTAATATAGATTTCCCTAATATCTCATTATGTGAGTGTGTTTTACCATATTACCCATCCAGGAGCTTTTGTGAATCACGATCCTTTTGAAAAGTGATGGGACTCTGGGAGACCAAAGCCCAGGCCTCAGTCATTACCCCTTATGTTCGCCCTACGTTTAGGTTAAAATTACAGAAAGTTTAAGGTTTAAGGTAAATGGAAGACAATACGAAGTCTTGATGTTGTCAGAAATAGGTTTCTATGTTTTCCATGACAGGGACTTTCCACCATTTTCCTGGTTTATAAAAGTTATCTTTGCAATTCAGTACAATATTTTGTGAAGCACTTTAAAACATACTATTGATCTATGTTTAAACTTTCCCAAATTCAAAGTCCTGATTTAGATTAGTGTCTTTTTAGGTTTTGTAACTACACATAAGCCCAATTAGTACATATAGTTCAATTCAGTTCCTACGGGTTATCAATCTGTCGATGAATCCTCCAGTAGAACATGTTAAAGGGATGGACATTTAGTACAATTCTTTGAGTTGATTGGGTACCTGCCTCCCATGTTGAGTTTTTAGCCAATCACAGCAGCAGTAGCAGCTGAACGGTATCATCTTCTCGATTTGTTTCACTAAGTTATCTGATAAATCAAATTCTTACCAAATCTGGTCGGGAGGAACGCACAATATCTTTCCATCCACAAAGGCAGAGAATGCATCTTTTTGTTCTTTTTCCAAAAAGAAGTAGACGGTATTCCAGCTAAAACTGCATTTCATGGCTTTATCTGTTGGCTTCTCGCAAGATTTATTTTTGGGAGTTTGTGAATTTACAAATCTCTCCCTATATATTAACATCTGATCTATTACCCATTTTGTGTTACAAAAAAAAATGTATGATATTTTATGTAAGAATGAGGCTGTGTAAAAAATCTGCTCTGTCTATCATGGCATCGTTCCAGCTTTCCAGAATACGTTCTTTCATGGTGGGGCGACAGCTGGCTATAGGGGCTAAAAAGCCTAGAACTGGTTTTAAGAAAGGAAAATGCAATATTTACGCTCTTCAATGAGCATTGAAGTTAAAATTCTATAGAGGGAACTTTGCATATAAATAATCTTTTCAAGTTGCATTTCACACATTGCATTCTCTTAATATCAAGCCCTATTAAAAACACAGGTTCTTGACCAGTAAAAATCTTGTTTCCAATGTACAAGCAGACACTTAATACCAATTGGTCCATGAGTTTGATAGCTTTTCTGCTCTCTGTTTTCTGTAATGACAGTATTAACCCTCGCAGTTGTTTTGCATTTGCAGTCATTTTTACATTTGTAGCACAAGCATGTTTTTGCAGAGCATTTGTGCCTCTGGGCCACCGTAGAAAACAAAACCACTTTACTGCAATTGTTAAATTTAACCTTCATGGTATTCTCCAATTCACAGATTTAACATCATTTTCAAAACATATTCCGTTCAAACACATTTGTTTCCTTCTAAAAAGCTTCAGACATCTTTGTGTATTATCCGACATAACTTTGAATCACCACACTGATATTGAGAGCAGCCAGTTTTATCTTCTTACTGAAGCTCTAACTTCCACACCAAAGAGTGTTAATGTTAGTACCACCTGGCAGTATGTAATTATCTTATAATCATTAATCCAGGAAAACATTTTTTTTTTATCATTTTTCTGCTACTCATTCAATTTTTTTGTGTTTTATATATATATATATATATATAAACACATCATAGGTTGATTCTTATTAGTGTATAAATGTGTATTTTATTAAATCAATAGAATGGCATTGCACAACATTTTCTATCTGTATGTGTTTGTTTTGCTCTGCCTGCTTAATATGCGTCTCATGGTTTCAATCATTAACCCTGAATAAAAAAAAAATATTGTGTTAAATAAATTGTGTTCTTGCTGAATTGTTAACTTTGCATAATTTTCCGTTTCTAAATAAATATGTTTTCCTATATGGATCGAAGATAGAGTGACTCTTAGGCCAGAGTGAAGTACAGACTGTTCTGTGATTTAACCCAAAGAATAAGAGGGGTTGGAGGTGAATGCCTCTGTGAAGCCACCGGAGAGATAAAGAGAGAGCTGAAGAGTGATGGAAAGAGAGCGGAAACCATGAGGTGGGGGTTTGGGTGCAGTGAGTGTGTGAAGAAGGAAAGAGGGGGGTACGCTGTGAGATGGCTGCTCAGGCTTGACAGCCAGGTAGATTGTATCTGACATAAAGCCCAGGGATGAAAGGGAAGCGGACAGCTGGCCTACTGCACTCAGCACACTGTATGCAGTTGCTCTCACCATGCTGTGCCCCTTGCCCCTCCACACACACCTTTAGCGTCCCGCCCCCTCTTTTTTTCTTCTCATCTTCTCCTCCTGTTTATACTCTCTTGACAACCCCTCATGGGTGTGTCCCCCACTTTACACTAGAGGATCATCCTTGCTCTGAGCTCTCCCCTGTCTGGTCCCCCACCTCATGGACCCTGGAGCCATATTTTACCCTCCTTTCTGCCTAGCCTCCACTCCTCTCCAATGTGCCCCACTCCTTACCTGTCATCTCACAGCCCACTCAGTGCCACACTAGCTTGTTTTGTCAATAACCATTTATTTGTTGCTGGAATGGCAGCAGCCATTACATCTGACCTCCCTGTTTCATCAATTATGGATAGATTATTGGAAGTGAACATCTGCAAGAGCTTGCAGTTGGACTTACCTCCTGGCAGGGATTAGATAAAGTATTAAACTGTTGTTTATTGTCAGGCCAAAACTCTACTGGGAAGCCAGAGAATTTCCACAACCCCTCAGCAAAAACAACTCCCATCAACATGGTACCTTAAATAGTTTAGCAGAGCAGTAGCCCCCCCTCCCTCGGTAACAAATAGCCCATTTATTATTTACAGTTATTATCGGTTGTTATAAGGCTCAGAGTAAAAGCTCCTGGCAGGTGAGACTTATTCATTGCTTGTCACCTTTGTACATTTGTGCAGCAGGGCCTAAACATAGCTGGAAAAACCCAAAAACAGGATGTTGTCTTTGAGGCAGCTTTTACTATCGATTCATGAAGCGATGCAATATTTTATGTAAAGTACAGACCCCATCATTCCATTTAATTTAATTTCAAACTTCATCCATCCATCCATTTTCTGTCAGCATTTATCCCAGCTGGGGTCCTGAAGGGTGCTGGTGCCAATCTGCAGCTGTCTGAGGCGGGGTAAACCTTGGACAGGTCACCAGACCACCACAGGACAATTCCAAAATTCAAAGATACTTTATTAATTCCAAAGGGACATTAAATGTGGTAATCTATAAGAGTTATTTTTGCTTCATGAGGTTGTTGTGGATTTTGATAGCTCTAAGCAGGAAGGCTCTTCTGTGGTCTGTGTTGCACCAGATCTGAAAAGTCTATGACCAAAGACATTTGGTGATTATTGTCAATAATGTTCTTCCTTTAATGTTCTTCTCCGTCTACGGTAAAATTCTTCAACATCTCAATGAACGTAAAAAGGCTGTAACAGTTGTAACGTTAAGAAATTGTCATGGTACTCAGGTTTTACTAGCCCAAATGCAACACTCACGGACACAGAGGGAGAATTAAAGTCCAATATTTATTGGATGAACAGGGTTCTGCCTGGAAGGCAGAAAGGACAGAGCAGGTTAGGTTCAGGTTACAGGTTCACAGAGTCAGAAACAGGCAGGGTGGTACAGAAAGTACAACAATCCGG
>NW_015151141.1:91389-96536 GCF_000732505.1 Cyprinodon variegatus
CAGGGGTCTCCAGACGGCACAGAGCGGGCTCAGGGGTCTCCAGACGGCTCAATAGTTCCAGTATGACGCGATTCGACTCCAACATCCATCGGAATATGTCTGCTGGGCTAGTCTGTTGGCCAGATTGTTCTGTCATGGTACGCAGGTTTTACTAGCCCAAATGCAGGATTCACGGACACAGAGGGAGGATTAAAGTCCAATATTTATTGGATGAAAAGGGTTCTGCCTGGAAGGCAGAAAGGACAGAGCAGGTTAGGTTCAGGTTACAGGTTCACAGAGTCAGAAACAGGCAGGGTGGCACAGAAAGGACAACAATCCGGCTCCGAGTGGAGCTCCTCTACAGCTAATATAGGGAGAGCTCCTAATCAGCTAATGGGGAACAGCTGTCAACGCTGAACCCAAGCTCCCCAGGAATAGATCCACGGCGCCCTCTGATGGGCAAGGCCCCGGATCCTAACAGAAATATTGATAGCGTAATGGTTTCTGCACTGATTCTGGCCTGATCACTGAGTCCATACACCTGCTCTGCTCCTCCCGTCCGCAATCAGCTCTGACCGGAGTCACCTGTTTCCAGCAGTTTATAAACCCCATCAGATCAGTCCTCTGTGCCAGATTATCTCGAGCCAACCCGCTACGAATAGTCCAACATCTAAAAGATTACCTGATTGTCTACCTGTTTCAACAACATAAATTTACTTTGGAATCATTTCTAAAGGACCAACACATAGTTGTATATACTCCTATAGAAGAAAGAAAATTATACATATATGCTTTTAACTAATACATAACTAAACAGGTTGCCCTGGTTTTCCTTTTCTCCTACACTGTTTACATTTTGATCACTGCTGCACTGTATAAATGGAATTTTATTTTACTGCTAATTTCATTTCACTCCATGTATACAAAATGACCATACATTTTGTCCAAGTCTAAGTCTCTAAGTCTATAAGTATCCTCC
Organism: Cyprinodon variegatus; assembly: GCF_000732505.1. Classification (NCBI taxonomy): domain Eukaryota; kingdom Metazoa; phylum Chordata; class Actinopteri; order Cyprinodontiformes; family Cyprinodontidae; genus Cyprinodon; species Cyprinodon variegatus. The sequence goes on from NW_015151141.1 coordinate 92,348, forward strand.
CCCTTTTCTCTGAGTGCAACTGGTGATTGTTAATTTCTAAATAGAACCCATCTGTGTGTAATCTTCTCTCGGTACTAATCCAGCTGCTCTCTGGAGGCCCTCAGAGGTTGTTGCTTTGGTCAGACCAGACCAAATGCTGAACTCTGTGTGGTAGAGACCTAATAACTGCACATCATTCTAAACATAATATCCCTGCTGTCAAACATCTTGTTGGCACTATCATGCTGTAGGGGTGCTTGGCTTCAGTATAGAAATGAAGGATGGTAAGTGGCTTGATGGGAAGATGAATGGAGCCAACAGGAAGACTGAAAAGCCTGTAGACTGTGGGGCAGGTTCACACTCCAGCATGGGAACAATTGAAACATGAAGCCAGGGCTACAATACAACAGTTTAAATCAAAATATATTAATGTGTTAGAACAGCACAGTCAAAGTCCAGACTTAAACTTAATCCAGAATCTGATTCTGCTGTTCAGAGTCACAGTCTCAATCTAATTGGACATGTCCAAAGCAATAGTCTAGTTGTAAAAATAAAAAAAAGGGGAATGGTGAAATTTCCTTTTTTTTTGGAAGCACACATAGCCTTATTAATATAGTCTATTAAACTGAAGCACTTTGCATGGTATGGTTACATGTCAGGTACGCTGGTCATTGACCTCAACCAAGGCACCTTACAGCAGAACTGGAGTCTGTCCCTGGACTGGCATGGCTATCACTGCCCCAACAGTTAGGGACAAATGCAGAGGACAGATTCCCCACTGGGATCAGTTTCATAGTCATGGTAGGACACTTCCTTGATTTTATTTATTTTGCTCAGGCTACTCGTAAGACTACAGCCCATCAAATGTTGAAAGGGCAATATTATTGCCATTGCTGTTAATATTTAGTAGAAATATTACACATTCAGTGATAAAATGTCACAGGGGATGGTATTGGGGGGTGGTCATTTAAGAAGGGGGATGATTTTTAAGATTTTTTTTTAAGAAGGGGGATGCCATCCCCCCTCATCTCCCCTCAACTCGAGTACGGTTTCAAAGCTGTTGGAGACAAACCCAGAAAGACCTGCAGCTGGACTGAAAGCAAAAGGTGGTTCTACAAAATATAGACTCAGATGGTCTGAATACTTTTCCACAATGCCCTTCTTAGGTTCTTAATTATAGTGGAAACAGAAATCATCAATAATTTACTTTCTACTTAAAAGTTGTTGAAAAATATTATTTTATAGGTGTAAGATATCTAATTAATTCAGGCTGTGAGATGCAAATTTGCCTAGAAAAAAATTACTTCCAATCAAAAATGGCATTAGGTGTTTAAGTTGAGAACTCTGCTGATAAAATTATTATCGAAATAGGAAAATGTCCTTGAGTTATCTAAAAATAAGCCTGGTGAATTTTCAGATGTTTTATGCTTTTCTCATAGTTTTCCTATTCAAACAGGTGACCTGATCAAACTAATGTTTTCACTCTTCACTGCCTATCGTTTTTGTCTCAGTGCCGTGAAGCAGAGGTTGCAGCTCTGGCTTTTTTTTCAGTACTGTTTCAAAGCCTCTCACAGTTCACCTTCCAGGCATCTGCTCAGCTGTCAGCACCAGTTGTCAAACCAACACTTTGCATTCACATTGTTTCTGTGAAAATGAAGATGTGTATTTTCCACTGTGAATCTGTTGAAAAAATGGTACATAGCCCCAGCATTTTCATTAATGTCTTGGTGGTTGAGCAGTGATGTAACCTCTGTCAAACAGGAAGTTTTTTTGTTTTTTCAAGGCTTTGAAGAAAGATCGCAAAAAGCCTCATGTGTGCCTGAGAGTAGCGGGGCACAGCGCATCAAAATATCAGCACAGGTTGAAAGGCACAAAATAAGGTCAGTGTCACCGCACTGCATTATTAATAGTCTGCTGTTTATCTCCTTGCCCATTGAATCTGTGTGCAACGAAATACTGCTTCCTGTAAAATATTAATGATATTTCCTGGCTTTACATGTTGAGGAAGCAATCAGAAAGGCAGGTGTGAAGCACCAACAGCAGGTTGCTGAATTCTTCGGATGTCCCATGTTAACACAGACTGCTAAACGTTGCTTCAACAAGCAGCAAAGATGGGGCCCTTGATATTGTCATCCAGGTCCGACCAAAACATAGTTGCGTGGTAGTGCTGACCACCATGAACTGTGACATTTAGTGGTTGGATGCAGCAGTTCTTTTCAGTGCGCTGAATCCAGAAAATTAGGTAAATAAACTCCTTTATTTAACAGATTTGTTCACTGAATGATTCAGTTCTTGCAGTTATGTTTTTCACAGTTAAAATACGCAAAAAGCATACATTTGGTCAAAATTTAGTCTGTTGTTTGTACAGCTAACTTCATTTTATGTTCCTTTACAGCTAAAACAGAAAATAAGTGTGGCTTTGGTGACATCAAAGGCCCTTCTTAGTCCATGAAGCAGACACCCTGTCTACTTTTAAGGGTAGGCTTGACAGTTTCATTTTTAATAAAGCTTACTTATAGTTAGAGTGGCTCAGGTTATCCTTAAGCTGCTGGAGGACATAAGGAACTCTTATGTCCATCGCTATTCTTCTATTCTGTAGCATTAGCTGTAGTTCAGCCAATAACTACTGTATATGTAATCTCTGCTTCCCTCATCGCCCTCCTTGAACCACATGCTTAACATGGTACTGGGGTATCTGTGCCTTAATGACATGTTGCCAGGCATCAAGAAATGCATAATTTGTAAAAAGCTCTTAACAGATTTTTCAAGGATTTTTTTTTTTATTGCAGTTCTATTTAGCTAATCATTCAATCATTATCAGCAGTGCATTTTGTGTCCAGTAGGTTGGCTTGTCAGCTCGCAGTTGACCGTTAGCTTGAAGAGAAATAGATAAGAATGTGTGGGTCATAGAAGTTACACTCCCAACTGATAAGCTCTAAGAAAGTATTAAATCAGTTCATGAAAGTGATTAGATTCAGTACATCCGTACAAATACTTCTTTCATTTAAAAAAATCACTCATAAATGACAAAACACTACTGACTTTCCCCAAATCAATAGATTAACCCCCTAAACAACCTATTATCATTATGAGTGCGTGTGAAATCGTACGAAAAGTTATGCACCGTAATTTCGTACTTTTTGGACGTTTTTTTTGTGGTATGCGCATGCGCATCTGACGCACCATTCACGAATATAGAATATAAATTACAATTAGCCCTAACCCTGACCCTAAGATATAAAACAGCAAGCAACGTAGTTAGAAACATGAATGAATAAGTGACGATTGCACTGTTTTTCCCATTTTTACATCCGTCCACGGATCTGCTTTTTTTTTCTGTCTGCCAGCGCATGCGCACTGATGTGGTTTTTTGAGGAAAAATGTCCAAAAACGTACAAAATAGTGTGCATAACTTTTCGTTCGATTTCATATGCACTCATAATGAGAATATGTTGCCCTAAAGCATACTTACTTAGTACCTTCTTTTTGAAACCTTACACAAGAACTTTACACTTCAAAAGAGTCAATCCAAGATTCATGATGGAAGAAGGAGGAAGACTCCATCATGCATGAAGTTAGGCTTCTATTTGTAGTAAAGAGCTAAACAAATTGAGGGATACTGTAAATGAGACTGGAAACTTCTAGAGTACTACCATTTGGCATGTCTCAAAAAGCTGCTGGGATTTATTATTGAAAATGAAAGCCTAAAATTTGTTGTATAATTATGTAAATTGGATTTAACATTCAGTTGTTATTTCTACATGTAAAGGAGCACAGCACAATTTTTGCTGACGTTTACCCCCTCTGGTGACAGCTTGAAACGACACCATTGCACAACACCGTTGTGTATTAAGGAAAAGGAAAATCATCAGTCAGCTGCTATGCCATCACAGGTCTTTTGTTGAGAGGCTCAATGTCTTCTTAGGTAGGAAAGTTATAAATATTAAAGTTATTTTGGACTGAGCATCTGACCGTTTTAGGCAATGGGGCCAACTCTAGGTCCCCTTTCATTCCCAGGGCAGAGCTGAGGTCCCTTCATTTTTTTGAAAGCTTCCCCAATATTTATACTCATTCCGTCTCCAGACTCCACTCTGGGCTTTTTCATCTTACATGTAAGGCATCAGTGGTAGACTTTCAACGACTTAGCTAGGTTAAAGACAGGGTTGCAAAATCTGCAAGAGAAGAAAACTTTACCAAACATCATTCTCCA
>NW_015151141.1:96724-98600 GCF_000732505.1 Cyprinodon variegatus
TCTTTCTCTTTAAAAATTTTGATATAACTCAAAATAACAACTCATTGAAGGGTAAAAACTTCTTATAGAGAAATGTGAGTTAAAAAACAACAACAACAAAAAAAAAAAAAACGGTGGGGTTTCAATTTGGAAAATATATTTTCTTAAAAAAAATGATGATGATCCTGCTTATGACACCAATCATTCTAACCGATATTGTCTGTAGATTTTAAATCGTATTAGGTTAAGTTATTATTATGTTTTTCATTCTTTGTTAATTCACTTTAAATGACACATTTCATACAACAAATACTGTTGCATTTAAAGGAGATTTAAAGGAGAATGAAGGAAAAAAATGACACAAACTTAATTTAAATGCATCAAAGCAAGAATTTGAAAGATTAAATTAAACTTCCTGCACTTTTAGAGACCCAAAGTACACAACAAAACAGATCAAAGAGTTAAAAAAAGTGGATTTTGCAAGATATCCTCTTCAACACACGATACCAACACACAACTTGACCTTCCAATACCTCTGGAGCTGAACCTTTTCTTTATTTGGCAAATCTACCAAAGGTATAATAATTTATACCCAATGTAAGTGTGGGCATAAGTGTATTCAGAAGGTTTTGATTGAATCAAGTCATCGACTTTGCAGGACATACTCGCCCTGGATAATCATGTGGTTCCCAAAAGAATAGTTTCCATCAAACACCAGCAATCTAAAAGGCTTGCTTGTTGGTTGATGCCTGTTAAAGTAGTCACAGATGGAACAAGTTATTCATTTTAACTTAATTCATAGAGATAACAAACATAAAAACTGTTTTTTTTTTTCTGTCAACAGGTTATCTCTAAGGTACAGTCTTTTTTAGACGTAGGGATCATAGTGCTTTGGGTGCAGAGGGTGCACCTGTAGAAGCTCTTGAGCTCACATAAACCTCATCACTCTATAATAACAAACTGTACTGACATCACAGAATCAGAGTCTCAGCTGTGCCTGAACGTCCACCCTTTCTCCACCCTATCTCCTTAATCCTTCAATCACTATATAGAGCTGGGACTACATAGTGGACCGTACGGAGAGATGATCACTACTTTTCACGCTGGTTTGAATCACCTGTCAGTGAAATTCTAACCATACTAAAAGCGAAACAACAGACACCCTATTAAGATTCCAGGTCTATTTACTTGCAGTAAAGAGTTCTACTAATATCGCACAGTCTGCACATCTCCCCAGGTAGAGCCAAAGTTGAACTAATACAAAAGGGTGTATTCCCTCTATTCTCTCTCTTCTCTGCCTCCAGGTACGTGACCACATGTTTTAAAGTAAACACTCCCCTTCCTTTGTCATAGAGAGATGTCTGCTACCAGGAGCTACCCCATATAGCTGACAGCTTTAATGATTACAAATGAAACTATATTTCATAATAGAAAAAATATAGAATATCTTAACATCTTAACTTGAACAACAGTGTCTTAATTCCATAAACAAACTGCTTCAACAAACATAAAATGTCCTTTAATGAAGCAGGATAAGTCCCTGCAAATGGTTTAATTTCCCATTAAAGAAATAATTCATAGTTTGTTTTATTTGTGTGGCTATTGGTGAAAGGGGCGTTTATATATAACACAGTTTTCGTGCAAAATCTGTTGGTCCTCCATCAAAGAAATACAGCTGGAGGCTTTACAATCACAAATGTTTGGCCATTGACACCAATGGCTCAAAACCCTTAGTATGGCCTTTTTTAATTCGATATATTTGATACTGTACTTTGGTCAGTATTGTTGTTGTAGTGCTTAAGATATAAACAGATGGTATGGTATGGTATGGCATGGCATGGCATGGTATGGTATGGTATGGTATGGTATGGTATGGTATGGTATGGTATGGTATGGT
>NW_015151141.1:99425-101453 GCF_000732505.1 Cyprinodon variegatus
ATGGCATGGCATGGCATGGTATGGTATGGTATGGTATGGTATGGTATGGTATGGTATGGTATGGTATGGCATGGCATGGCATGGCATGGCATGGCATGGTATGGTATGGTATGGCATGGCATGGCATGGCATGGCATGGCATGGCATGGTATGGCATGGCATGGTATGGTATGGTATGGCATGGCATGGTTTGGCATGGTATGGCATGGTATGGTATGGTATGGTATGGCATGGTTTGGCATGGTATGGTATGGTATGGTATGGTATGGTATGGTATGGTATGGTAGGGTATGGCTAGGATAGGGTTTGGTAGGGTAGGGTTGGCATGGATGTGTTTCAGAAGTGTGACCTCGTGATGATTCTAACTTAGAACCGCCATATTAAGTACTGAACGCTTACCTTAGCTAGAAGAATTTACAATCCCATTGAGCTTAAATGATTAACAGAGAAAATCAGTGTTAGTTGATGCGATCCAAACAATCTCTGCAGACTTTTTTCAAAACTTTCTTCAACTGACAAGCTTCCAGATTTTTCATTTCACGACTGATACATATAACTTATAAAACTTATACACAACCTGTCTTCACACATTGGAGAAACTTGGAAAGCTTTTAAAAGCACAGATGCTGATGGGTATTTCACAGCTGGCTGGATTATTGACCTGAAAATATATAATCCGATAAACTAGAAAATATTCATATGTAACGCGAAGATAAAAAAAAAAAAAGTTTTGGTTTTATTCTTACTTTACGTAAACAGCTAAACACAACTATAATGTCTGCTGTAAAATCTTCAGATCTTAATATCAAATTACCTCCTTTTAGTTAGTGTTGCGCTGATGCTGATGATTTTTGGCCCCGATACCTGGCTGTGCAATATGGGTCGATACCAGTACCATACAGATACCATCTGTTTGAAATTGATGTGTGTGTATATATGAAGAACTGCATACTACTTGGATGTAAAATAATTGCCATCATGGCTTTGTCAATCCGCTGCCTACCTTTGTGAAGCAGGAAAAAGACTAATACAAAGTAAATCCACCAAAACTTTTTATTGCCTACCTGGAATGGGTGACAATAGTTGAATAAGCTTTTGGCTCTCAAAATGGTATTGGTGCCCTATTTGTTGGCACTCGCCGATACTGATACCATTTTAGTGCTGGATCTGGGCCCCAACAGATACTGGTATCGGTATCAGTGCAACACTACTTTTAGTCCAAATAGTTTAATCTAATCACCTCATTAAATCCAGTAGACCGCAGCCTAAGCTAGCTCTCCTGACTTGTTTGGAAACTCACCTGATACCAAATGTAAACTCTACAGTTGAATACATGCAGTCAGCGTCCAGTCAGCCAATCTGATTGCTGATAACTATCTCTAACAATGTTCATTCTCCTTTAGTTCTCCTCCTCTTTTTCTTCTCCACTGTCACTATAAGCATGCTTAGTGTGAGGGATTGCATTTGAGTCAATGAGTTGACGCAATCAACTGGTTTTCCTTAGATAGAAAAGTTTAAATCAATTCGACTGTATGATCTGGTGAACTGTAAAGTGCCTTGAGATTACAGGTGTTGTGAATTGGTGCTATAGAAATAAACTGAATTGAATTCAGTAAGTGCTAAAAAGAAATATTTGGGTCCCTTTTTTATTGTCACACCGAAGGCAAAACATATGAATGGCATCTTTGATGTACAGGGGACCAGTGCAAGTACCCAATATGGCCGTCAGCTGTAAGACATCTATGTGTAAATATAAATCAACAGTCACCTTGACTCCATTTTGTGAAATAAATTGAACAAATGTTAAAAGTTTGAGGTTTATATCTGCTTTTAAATTCTTTTGACTATTAGTTTTTGATAGATATCTGGATGTGTATTGTGTTATTTTATTTGTTTTGAGTATATTTGTATAAAGTACTTTATTTTCATGAGAGACAGAAATTAATCTAGAAAGTATTGATTAAAATACTTTCTAGTTTTATTTCAAAAACCTGGATGTCCCATCGGGAGGAGGCCCAGGGGGAGACC
>NW_015151141.1:101521-103830 GCF_000732505.1 Cyprinodon variegatus
GATGGATGGATGGATGGATGGATGGATGGATGGATGGATGGATGGATGGATGGATGGAAAGTTGTGATTTCTTCCAAAATTGGTTTAGTCAAAAAAACTTTAAAAGGCTCCAAACTTAACTAAAGGGGAAACACGAAACACTTTAGGCAGTAACAAAATTGCTTGTCCTTTATAAAAAGCTTTTTTTTCCTATAAAACTTTGTATCTTTGTTTTAACCTTTACTTACTTAATTCAAGGTGAGAAAGAATTCGGGACCACAAAAAAGCTCATGATGTCTCACTCATTTAGTCTCATTTATGCTAAATTCCTCCTCTGATTAGACCAAATGCCACTGCATCCAAAAAGCATGCTCACACACAAAGAGAGCGGAAAAGAGAGAGCTCCCTAATGATCAACAAGCACCAGCGTCTTTATTATCCCAGCCAGCCAGTGTCTCCACAGCCGCCTCATGTGCTGTTTAAGTGATTGTAAATCATCTCCCTCTAATGGCCGAGATTAGCATACTATCAAAAAGCTTTCCTCATGCGTGATGCGGTAACATCTCTGGGCCCTAAGTGTTTTATGGTGAGTAAGATCGTACACATTGCTATTAACAAGCCCCTCCTGGCCGGTCAGGCAGCTGCACTGCTGTCAGTGTTACCAGATGCTCAAGGAGAATTCAGGCCTGAACTGCAGCCCATTATGGGTGCTGCCTGTCAGGACCCATTAGGCGTTTGCTTTTTGATTAATGCCCTAAGTGATGGTGTGGATGGTGCTCAGAGACTAGTGCAAGGAAGGAGAGAATAGGAAAGGTTATGTCCTCAGTGGAGAAAGCCTGAGCAGGCTGAACACTGTGGTGTCTAACTAGGAGTGATATATGTGTGAATCTGATTTTACTTGTAGCTCTGCTCTTTCTAAATATTTCTAGGCTCTCGTTTCTTCCTGCTGTTTCTGAGGCTAGGCCTGTTTTACTGAAAGGATTTTAGGGTGTCACTACTCCTCCCTCTGGCTCCCATTGCCTCCAATTGTGACCTATGAATTATTAATTAGCTTTGGTAATAGAAAAGATATAGGTGTGGTGTGCTTTGACCTGTGCCCTCCACAGCGGCTAAGTCCTAATATAAAACATATATGCAAATACACAAGAAGGTTTTCCCAGGAATTATTTAAAATTGGATCAAAACTGGAGCTGGTCTATGTGATTCCAGTAGATTTTTCAAAGGTAGAATCAGCCCAAGGCATGAGTCAATCAAGCTGCTGCTTGAGGCCCCGAGGACAGCAGTTATGGGGCCCTGAATGTAAAAATGTAACCAAAAAAAAGAACAAAAAAATTTACAGTCACATTTAGTAACATATACCTGACATTCAATCTACTTCCAAATATTATATCTAGGTTTATAGGATAAATCATTTTCAACATCCTATATTCATATATAGATTTTATATCTATATCTAAATCTTAGATCTATATCTAAATCCCTCATATGCCTGCATATCTAGATTTAAGAAATATATTCAGCTTAATTTAGATTAAGGGTATATATCTATATTTTAAGATTTTATACATCCTTAGATTTAAAATTCAGATTTAAAATATAGATTTAGATTTGACATTCAAATGGAAAATATACTATTAGATTTAAAAAGTAAGATTTCAACTGTAGACAAAAGATTTAATTATATATTTAGATTAAACGTTTAAGGATATATATTTAGATACAGGCTTTAATACATGTTTAGATTTACAATATACTACAATACAATACAATATAAATATAATCTTTATATAAGACGTAACAATAGAGTTCACACATACATTTAGATATAATAAATAGATATATTTTTAACATTTTCCCCCTTAATGTTAGAAAAAAGAACTACATGTGAAGAAAATTTGCTAACTAGCAAAATGTGACTGTGAATATTTTTATTTAGCTTTGAGCTTTGGGTCCAAAAAAACAGGTGCTGCTCAATCCTGCTTCTGTGGTTTTCCTACAGAGAATATACAGTTGTGCTTGAAAGCTCACAAACACTCCAATTAAAGAAAATTATAAATTCAAACTAGTGATTCAGATAAAACAACTTATAATGAAAGTGCCTCGCTCTTGAACAGTGAACCACCATACCTGTCTCACTATTAAAAGTAATGTTAAATGACTGATGACCCCATATTAAACATTTTTTATTGCTAATAAGCTATATTAATGCATGTCTAATAATTTAGTCCTGTTTCTCTGAATGTGACTGGCTGGATGTGCTCTCTTCATCCTCTGACATGGGAGCTGGATCGGCGCTTGTCTGCCTGGCTGTGTGTTTCCTGGACGGGGCC
>NW_015151141.1:104108-115129 GCF_000732505.1 Cyprinodon variegatus
TGGAAAGTGGCATGAGATGACGTGTTGTGAATTGGTGCTATAAAAATAAACTGAATTGAATGAAATTAATAATGCTGTCTGCATGTCCCTGGCATTATTTTGACAATTTACTGCAAGATATGTTTAAATCTTGTTTGCTATTGGCCTACATGGGATATGACCTCAACAAGGGAAAACTGTCATTAGCAGCTCCAATTTGGGAAGCTGCTCTCTGCTAACGCTACATTAGTTTCTTATGATGGGAAAAAAATAGAAACTTTTTCCTTCTTTATAAAAGTTAAGACTGTGCAGTCTAGTGTTATTTGGTGCCAATCAGTCACATGACCTTAAAGCCATTAAAAATAGAAAACTGTGAGTGTCTCTTCTTTCTTGTCAGTACACATGAGAGTTAAAAATTCTAAAAAACACTGAGGCTTATCAGTTCATTCATATCTAATTTTTAAGAGCAATTTACTTCAGATTAATTTATTAATTGATAACTTGAAGCCCTAATCCAGGTTTATCACTGACCTTTATTGAGCTATTCACCCATGCTTTTAACAACAAGTCTGAGCTTTGAAGTCAGAGCATTTTCTATCTAAAGTGGGAGTGAAAGAAATTATGTTGAAGTAAACTGTATATTGGGGGTTAAACCAAGGATACTTTCAACCTGTTGGGTTTGTTTTTTTGGTATATTTTTACCCCTGTGTGAACCTGTGTTTCTCTTTTCATCTTTTACTGTCCTGCTTGTACACCTGAATTTCCCCAACAACTAAGAATAAAGGACACTCTCTATTCTTTTCTATAATGGGCCATAACTTAATAACAATCAATATGTACCCATTTTAAATGGTGCACTGTTCTATATTGCACATCTGTGAGAAAACTGAAGATATTTACTGGACACACTGTGTCAAATGTTAATGCCTGCTTCGTAGCTCACATTTCAGAGCAACAAGACCCATGTGTTCTCATGACATGTTCCAAATGAAACCATCTGCTCAGGTTGCGTTCCTGTGATAATCACACCTTTCACTGCTGATCGATAAATGAAATGCTATGTTTAAACTGAATCAAATTTTCCAGTTGTGGGGTTAGGCTTTCATCTGCAACAAACCACTACAGTCCTCAGCGTTAGCTTTACCGTATATACAATTAAACGCCCCAGTAACCTGCACATTTTCATCAGATTGGACGTGCAGGGATCTAGCCCCAGGTTTAGCCCCCCCATCCCTCTCTACCTCAGCCCTAAAGAGATGACCAGTCGCAGTAATTGCAGTGTGCTGTGTTTACATTTATTCATGAAACGGAGGACCGCCTTTTCATTCCCGTGTCCACCTGTCACCCATTCCATTAGCAGCGTCAGAACAGAAAACGCTCCACACCCATCTCCAAATCAAACTTGAGGCTCCAATCGCTAATCAGTCCCTCCCCTCTTGAAGATGACTTGTTCCACACCTATGTTTGATTCCACACTATTCCCAAGGAATGATTAAGGTTTCATGCATTTGGTTCCACCAAAATGTATGTGCACTCAGCCACATCCTTTATTGATTATTTCTAGTGCAAACAGCAGCCAGAGTGGGACAGACATAATTGGACAGTTGTCACGGGAGCTCAAGCAGTGATATCAAACATCCCATTCCCTCCTTTTATTGATATACAAGATACTTTGGAATAGAGTTTAACAGTATGTAAAAGAGCAGAGGCCCAAGATCTGATCAGATCAGAAATGTAGTTTCATTTGCCAACAGAGTCATTGGTTTTGGACCTATAAGGATTTAAAATAACCACTGTACAAAAATGTATATTTTCTTTATTTCTTAATTACAGTTTGCCAGTATTTTCATCTATATTCAAACATCAGTTTGATGAGGTGATATGTTTTGGGATTTTTGTTTGTTTTTTTAATTCTTTGGGTCCTTTTTCCAAGAGTACTGCACTGAAGTAGCAGGGTTAAGTAGTAGATTTTGTTCCATTATTGTTGCATACAAATAACATGTTTTCGTTGAAAATAAAGAAAACTTTTATGAAGCTTAAGCAAAAATTCTATCTGGAAGACTCTTATCAGCTTCACCTAAATCACCTACAATGTCCCTCATTCAGCTTTTGCCAATCAACTCATGGCCGCACCTTCTCCGAAGCCAATCATCAGCTCCTGGCCCAGCTTCTCTCTCCCACACGTAAGTGGACCTTCACCTACCTCCACCCCATCTCCTCCCTCACTCTCAGATTATTCTCAATCCCACTCACCCTCTAGCTCATTCCACCAACAGTGTCTGGGCCCCACTACTCTAATCCTTTTCTAGGTTGGTCATCCAACAGAATGTTGATTCAAAGCCTAGCCTAGTCAGCCGCGGCACATGGACGCTCACACTGACTTTGTTCTGCTGGAAGTTTCTTTCTGTAAAAAGGGAGTTTTCCTCTCCACTGTCTCACCAAGCATTCTTGGTGAGGACTTGCAGAGTGACAATGGCTGAATCCCAAATGGCCACCTAACCACTAACCCTTAACTATCAAGTGTCACTCATAATAAAGTCTCAATCACAGCTGTGGAAGGCGCCTGGATTCTACACAGGGTTTTAAACATGAATGGAATGGCTTATTCCCTCCAACAGAAAGGAAAAGCAGTCTCTCCTATGGAAACACAGTGACAGAGCATGTGTGGCTGTAGCTTTGTGGCGCAGTTTGACATAACATCAAACATTCTTAAAAATAAATCTGTCCAGTCAATTAAAACAATTTCAAGAACTCTTTCCATTTGGGGATCAATGACGTCGTTTTTGTTTTCCTAACTTGTGATTTTCTGTCAGTGTGACAAAGATGCAGCAAACCAGCGGAAATTACATTTGAATGTACGTGTTTCCTCCGCCACTAGTTTGAAAAATAGTTACCCTGCACTGATTCAGACTCACTACTTAAGCTGTTGAATGGTCAACTTTCCCCACCCACTACGTGGTTTGGGATGGCCCTGATCGGGATCGTGCAAACAGTGGGTTAGTGCTTGGGTAAGGGGCCCGTTTGGAATTCAGCCAATGAGTCCTCGCAATCAGTTTTTCTTAAATAGAAATATTCAGATTTTATAATATTTCTCATCCCAAAGGCGAGACTATGGAGAAATACATTAAGGATTCCCTGCTGCTGGCATAATCCATCCTTCCTCCTCTCCTCTAGGTGCTGGATTATTCTTCGTCGGGAAGAGAGATGGATCTCTAAGGCCATGCATAGAATACATAGGTTTGAACCAAGAAAACATTAAAAACAAACATCCTTTGCCTCTTCTCTCCTCAGCATTTGAACCTGTTCAGCCATCATTTTTACTAAAATGGATCTAAGAAATACTTACATTCTTCTCCACATCTGCCAGGGGGACGAGTGGGAAACTGCACTCAAGGTACCCATTTCTACATTTTGAATTGGTCATGCCATTTGGTTGGTCTAATGCACCACCATTTTTTCAAGCTCTTGTTAACAACATTTTAAGAGATTTTCTTAATGTAATGGTGTTTGTCTTTGATTGGATTGCCTCTGGATCCTAACTAAATTATCATCTCTGTTGGATAATGTTTCCCACCCCATGCATGAGGCTGTTGCAGAACTGGAGAGCTCCTTCAGTGACAGACTGCGGCACCCTAAATGCACCAGGGAGCGTTATCACAGATCCTTCCTCCTAGCAGCTGTAAGACTCTATAACCAGTGTTGGTTAACTACTGTTCCCTACACCCTCAATAAGTTGTTACATTCATGCTGATTTTGCACAGTTCCTGTCTTAGTCATTTTAATAACCTGCTGCTGCTATTTTGCACATCTCTATTGTTGCTACTATTTTTAAATATCAATTACTGTAAAAATGTCCATAGCTGTATATTGGCTATTCATTCTTCAGGTGCACAGTTTTATATTGTTAAAACACTTTACAGTACATCATTTTATTGTTTATCTTTTCATTCTTGACTATTTTGTTATTCTTATACATTTTTCTAAGGTCCACAATTGTGTGACTATTTTCTCTTTAATCGTTTTGCTGCTGTAAACACCAGAATTTCCCATTGCGGGACAATAAAGGGATTTTCTATTACACTGTATTCTGTTTACCTTGATGACATTCTAATCAATTTCAAGTCCCTGTCTGAACACAAACATCATGTCCACCTAGTCCTGCACCGCCTCCTGGAAAACAAACTCTAAGTCAAAGCTAAAAAATGTGAGTTCCATCAGCCAGCAGTCTCTTATTGGGTTTCATTCTTGAGGGCGGACAGGTAAGACCAATGGAAGAAAAGAACAGCTGTTTGAACTGGGCCCTCCCGGAGACACGTAAACAATAGAAAAAGAAAAAAAACTAATACTAATTTTTGTCCTGAAGACTAAGACTAAATCTAAGATGGCTGTCAAAAACAACACTGGTCGTTGCAAAAACATCTGGAACAGGATCATTGATGCTCTCAACCACACTGCTGAACAGAACTGACGCTTCGCTGATCGCAAAAGATCCCCACCTCCACAGTATACCCCTTGACAAAATGTTTAGCTGTCAGCACGAGATATTCCCCTCAAATTGATGTCTAAAAAAAACCCTACCCCAGATTCATTGGTCCTTATGAGGTTTAAAAAGTCACTCAACTGTTCGCATCCACATTCCATCTTCTCTCTGCATTCATCCCCCATTTCATGTTTCCCAGATCAAACCCGTTAGTACCAGCACATTGTGCCCTCCTTCTGAGCCCTCTCCTCCCACCCTAGACGTGGAAGGATATCCACCTTAAACCCTCCGCCGGACTGTGGACTCCCATCGGCGAGGTTGTGGCTAGTACCTCATAGAATGGGAGGGCTACGGTCTGGACGAGTGTTCATGGATACCTGGCCCTTTTATTCTTGACCCCTCTCTCATTACTGACTATTGTTAATGACTTTCATCCTTCCTGCTCATCTCAGCCCCCAGGTGGCGACCGATGGGGGGCGGGGTTGACTGTTGATAACTGGGTTTCTGTTTCTTCTTGCAGACTGCCAGCACCTTGTTGCCTAGTGTTTGCTAGTTATGGGATTCTGAGCTCCCAAAGATATACTCTCTGTGTTCTTTTCCTTTGGACAAACTTCAAGTAATTGACAGAATTGACTCTCGTTGTCTACCTCTCTTAGGTGTTTCCTCCTGAACCGGTGCATCCTCCTTGTGAAGATCGACTTCTGGTTCTCTGGATTCTCTCTCTTTGTGATGTCGTGGATTGTTACCCACTGGTTGCCCGAGTACCTCCATCAACTCCTGAGCTTGATCATAAGCAGTTCCTGAATTCTCCAGCTGGCAGTCGGATTGCTCCTCTTCCCTTCTCCAAGCCTTAGTCAACCTGTTCACCCTCCACCCAAGTCTCCACAAAATCAACCTGAACTCACTCAGTTGAAACCTCTCTCTGGAACCTGGACACCCACAAAGAAACCAAGTTCGCAACCCACATTTCCCTCCTTTCTGGGTGAAAGAATGTTTCAAGCCAAGTGAGATCATTTTTCAAAACTTTTCTCAAAGGTCTTATTGCCGACAACCTCATACTCATCTTATCCCTTTTTCTGCTCTGCAGTGTGCAGACGACTCCGTGAGCCCTCCCTCATAGCATCCATTACATTTACTAAACTTTTTCAACTGTTCAAATAAACTTGATTTAACTGATTCCCTGTTCATTTGTTGTTCTGCATCTGGGTTAAGAACCTGGAAACTAACATGACAGTAACATAGATTTTATCAATTGCCTTCTTTTCAAATTGCGTTTTACAGATTAAAGTCTCTTAACCTTTGGGGCTGGGAAACAAACACAAGCGTTTGTACTGAATTTGTGGTTTAGACATGTTTGGAAAAACAAAATCTGAAAAAATGTAAAATAAATATATCTAAAACAAAATCAAAGAAAACAGCAAACTTACTCTCAAAACCTTAATTTCATTCAAACATTTTTTTTATTAATTTTCTACGTTCCATCTTATTCAAGTTTCAATAAATCAAGAAGAAGAAGAAAGATTTAAAACAACAGAAGATAATTTGAAAAGAAGAACAATGCAGTTTTAAAAGCAACAAATTAAGAAGAAGACAGCAGCAGCAATATGGATAAAATCCATTAAAAGTTTTCCAAGTGGCTATACTCCCACCAATTTGATTATGTCACCGAAATTGATGCATCACTCGTATGGGTGAGAGAACTGTCTATGGCTAAAAATAACTTAAGTAACCTCAAGAAACACCTGGAGAGAGTGCACAACCACCTTTAGCAGGAGGCTAAAGACCTGGCAAGGACTTGGAAGATGATGACGTGAGCAAATCTAAACAACAAAAATTGGATTTCTCCAGACCAGAGTTGAAGATGTTTGACAAAGGAGAAGTGAGAAGGCTGGTGGCTGAGTAAGTAGGGGAGATGCACTATCTCTTTCTACAGCTGAGTCACAAGGTTTTCAAAAGCTCATCAAAAAAATTCAAGTTTGATCAAAGTCGTTTTGCTACTGAAGACCCAGTTTTCAAAACTGGGTTAACCCGTTAACAATCAGCATTTGGCTCTTTTCCCATTTGACTAAAAAGCCAAGTCTGACGACCTACTGGCAAGCTTAGTGGCCACTGTCCCCTACTACTGTGTTTCTGCATTACGCTGCGTGAACATTGATGATATCACAAGCACAACAGAAATCAGGAAAGTAAATAATGGAGTGCAAAATGGACGGGAGCCAGAGAGCAGTCGATATTCTTTATTATTTATCTCTTTCATCTGTCCAAAACCTTCTTACCAGTACTGCTGAATGTTTATCGAATGTAAACAGAGTTGTTCAGCATGTTAGATCAGACACGACTGGCATTTTGTTGACGTTTGTGACGTTGCATTCAATTGTATCATGTAACCTGCTAAGTGAACCTGCGTCTGGTGTTTCCAATGCATGCCAGTCAGAGCCAAGGCGATTTTAACACAGGTCGCTTGCCGAGTCTTTTGACCCGGGTGGACCTGTCAGTGAGCTCTGCCCACTGCCACTAAAAGCAGATTATTCCTGGGTTTAAATGGGTTTTGCAGCCAGTGTGAAAGGGGTACAAGGGACAAGCTAAAATACAATAAACAGTATAAATACATTTCTACAGGTCATTTAACCCCTTGATGCCCAAATTTAGATACATGCTTATATAATAAAAAGGGTTTTTCAACATTTAAGTAGTTACCAAACTTCTTAAATATCATCTAACTAACGCAATATTTCACAGACACCATTTTTTTCTTAGAAACCTTCATTGCACTACTTGAAGATTTATTTTAGTTTTTTTTTGCTGCCATTTAATACATAAATGCATGTAAGATGATTTGTTCTAAATGGAATGTATAACAACTAATTATTTATGATGGAATTAGTGGACTTGTAATCAAATCCCCTTCTCTCCTTCAATGACAAATTTCTGGTTGCTTGGGTAAAAATGTCTGCGTTTTTTAAGCTGAGCTTACCTGCATGCATTGCCAAAGCAAAATGTTATATTATCTACAAATAAGGAGAATTCTTCCAGCTTTTATCCTTTTCTTCTAATATTGTAAAGTATTATAAAAGTGTCTGGAAGCAGGGAAGCAACACATGAAGAAACTGGGAGTGTTTAGGAATATTTTCAAAGAACTGTGCCTAACAATCTGACATGTCCTCTAGGGACCAGACTGGAGAAGCTTGTACTTAATAAACAAAACATGGGCTCTGCTAATTATTTCTTTAACGCTCATGAGCACAATGGTTCTGCTACACATCGCTAGAACAAAATCCCAAATGTTTCCCTTCCGCTTCAAAAAAATTATGATTTTTCAAAGACATAGCAGAAATATTACCACTCTAATCATTTCTAGAGTAAACAATGTTCTGTTAGGAAAACAGAGAGGAATCCTTAAAGTTTGTGTTTCGGTAATGAAAACCAAACAACGCGTGCCTCAATTGGCTGACCTGTGCCACAGAGGAGATGAAAAGGTCTCAGCAGCAGCTCAGCTCAGGCTGCTCTCCTTCTGATGATAGATTCAGCTGCACAAAAGGCAGAAGCACAGATGTGTAATAACTCTATCAAACTTACGGCTCTGTTTTTTCACAAGGTTAAACACACACACAGACACCCACTGGAATTTCCCATTTTCCTCCACAGCAGTTCCAAAGAGCCATTCTGTGTGGCCAAGGTTAGCATCGCTGTGTGTGTGTGTAACCTGTGTGTTTGTTGGCTAATAAGACAGCATTTCCAAGGTAAGCTCCCCTCCACTCTTGAGCCCTCAGATTGCGAAAACATTCCCTTACATGGATTCCTACATGAAGACACTGACACCGGCTGGGGGGAGAGTCGAAGCAGCCAACGTGGGACCCAAACAGAATCCATATTTAATAAAGCTTCCACTCGGATTTGTTCTCTTTCAAGTCAACATAAAAGAAGCCACTGAGATCGGTGCTCTCTTCGACCAGAAAACTGTGGCATCAAAGATGAGATGGTTATAAAAAAAGAAGAAAAACACAAATTATAGGAGCTGCATGGCAAGCAGTGGTCAGCATGCATTTCACTGAGCTTTTCTGTTGACCAGCTTATAAATAAAAAAGAAGTGACATGTTCAGTGATCCAAATGAAGAAGGGCTTCTGGACCGGAGGACATAAGGAATATAGAAATAATCTTCTTTACCTTCTGCCAACATTTAGGAGGATCAGTGATAAATTGAGTCATGTCATGAGGAGCACTTGTTTATTACAGGTTCTTTTGTGACTTGCAATAAAAATCAACAATATTCATCAAATTGTTGTTAGTGTCAGTTTGTGACCTCAAAACTTTTGTTAACTAATTCCCAATAAAGTGGATCAATAAACAAAGTAATACATTTAATATGTTGCGGTTGCTAGAGTCTTTTTAATACAATTTATCAAAGACTTATGACTTATGTGTAAATTATACCATCTGAATGGATTTTGGTTTGGTTTTCATATTTTAATGTTGTCCTATTTACCTGCATTTTACTGTATTTTTATCAGTCTTTTTTTTCAGCTGTTATTCATGCAGTAATCATGCAACCGGTCCAGAATTAGTTATCAGACACAGAGCACTTTCCAGTCATCCCAGTTCATTATTAGATGTTCTTGCTTTTTTAATTTTATTTCCTGGTTATGTTTCTATATAATTGCACTTTTAGCTTTAGTTTAATTTTTTTTCTTAGTAAAAATCCATTAATATTTTTCAAAATATGTTTTTTCCACACATTTTAGATCAAATGGAGGGACAATGGCGAACCCATTAAATAAAGTAGCCTGAACATAATGCATTCGTTCATGGACATTTCCCTGTTTCCAACATTTCAGGGTGATGAACAAATGAGTTTAAAGGTGCATAGTCACATTAAATAACATTATTTTAATTTAACCACTAGTAACTCTTTCTGTTTGCATACAAAATTCGTTTAAAAAAAGACTAAATCCTGCTGATATGAGTTTTTGATGTTTTGTTTTTTTCTGTTTGTTAGTAAAAAAAAAAAAAAAAAGCCCTTTGTGTATATTAACAATAACAACACCGCATGACTGGAGGTTCGACACTGCTCACGTACTGTCATGATTCTGCACTTTTTGGTTCTGTTTAAGTTTTCTTTTTGAGCTTTCAGTTATACGTTGATTCATGTCTTTCTTTGTTTTTTAGCTAATTGCTTTTATTTCCATTTTGTGTCATTCTAGTTGTTTTCTGGTTGTATTTGAATTCCTATGTATTTATTGTTTGCTCTCTGTTGCTCCTTCTGCCAGATTCCTTCCCCCAACTCCCTTCTAGATCCTTCTGTCCAAACCTGCTCCCAATGAAGTGATTACTCCATTCTTTGTCCTGTTTGGCATTGATACTCCTCCTCTGCAATTACTGTTTCCTGAATTCTCTTCATTCCCCCCTTAACCCTTATGTTACTCTTTGTACTGGTTCCTGTGTTTCTTGATCAGTTATTTTTTTGATTTAGGCTTCTGTTGCTACTACTCCTTATTAAATTGTAAAGTCCCTTGAGATTGACATGTGTTGTGAGTTGACACTATATAAATAAACTCAATTAAATTAAATCTGCAAGAAACCACCTCAGCTTCCATTTCTGCATTTGGGTCCTCTACAAACCTTTACTCAACCTGACAAATATGCTGGGGGTAAACAAGGAGGTAATGTAGCTATGCTAATTAGCATCTCCCAGCAAAGAGTGGAAATAATGAAAAAAGAAGTCACATATCCAGAGTGAAAAAATCACAAAAACATTTTTATTCAAAGAGGAATAAGACTGGTGACAGAGCTGGGAATCCATTCTGAAGAGGAGATTAAGCTAATTTAGCTGCTATGTTGATGGGGGCATAACTAAACGTCCTTATTAATACTGATACTAGTGATAGCAATGCTATTCCTAGTCTGTAAAGTTTAAATACATACAAGTTTATGTATAGATTGATACATGTAGAATAATTTAATTAGTCTTCTGTGACAGCTGCTACAATTTTGAAGCCTACTAAGGTCAGATTCAGTTCAGGGCTTATAAACACAGCACTTACCAGGAAATAGTATTTTAATGCATTTGATCTGCATTTATTCTAGAGTTGAGCAACTGACTGGATTTGCAATAAAATCACAACTTAACAAAACACAATTTTCAAACCTCATTGCACTCAATTTTGGTCACATTAGGGCTCTGTTCGAAAACCTGGGCTGCATCCTCCAAAGACACGGTCTACCTAGACTGGATCCTTCGAAGTCCTTGAAAATAAGGAGACTGGAAGAGTTTTGGCTGTGAATTCAAACAGGTCGACCCTTCGGCGGGTTTTACCGCCGTAAGGTCTGTTGCTTAGCAACTGTGAAAGTTGACACACAAAGCAGGAAAAGAATGAAAACCGAAGTTTTCAAAGCTGTTTATTTGTTTCTTTATTATTGTAAAGTGAACAAAGACTACATTAACAAGAATCCAGAGGTCCTCATTTGTGTGACCATTTTCAATAATCTTTCTGCTGCTGTAAATTTGCCCATTGTGGGACAATAAAGGGATTTTCTATTCTATTCTATAAAAGGGTTAGAAATATA
>NW_015151141.1:115749-126294 GCF_000732505.1 Cyprinodon variegatus
GCGCCGCGCTATGACCTAATCCTACTTCGAATCTGGCCTTCTAAGGATGCGTCCTAGGTTTTCGAACAGAGCAAATGTCTAAAAAGAGTAAGAATCTGCATTTCTCACTCCAGCCCTTTAGGAGGCGGTAATATGCTAAAGTGGGCTTGTTGCCACATAGAATGGAAGAGTGAGTTGCAGCTAATGCACAGATCCACGCATGAGAGAAGAAAAAAGAATCAGTTTTTCCCCATAAAGATACATTAAAGTCCTCCAACAAAACTAAAAATCTGGCTTGAAACGTCCACATACACTTGTGGTTAGAGCAAAGACAATTTGCAGTAGTGGTTTAAAATAAATGCAATGTTGATTTTGATCAGGATCCTGAAGCCCTAATGCAGTGGTCTCCAACCCTGGTCCTCAAGATCTACTGTCCTACAGATTTTAGATGCATCCCTGCTTCAACACAGCTGAATCAAATGATTGATTACCTTTTCAAGCCATTCATTTAATTAAGCTCTGTTGAAGCAGGGATGCATCTAAAATCTGTAGGACAGTAGATCTTGAGGACCAGGGTTGGAGACCACTGCCCTAATGCATTGAGATGAAAATGTGTTATCCTATTTATTTAATTGAAATATTGCTTATCTTGATGCTGTATCCCTGTTAATGTTTGTTTGGAATATGAAATGTTCTTTTTCCTAATGTGTTGATCGAGTCCTCCGGGCAATATTTATTGGAACTCCTAATTAATTTATTTGCTTATTATCAATAGTTCTTTGACCACACTGATCTGTCGTTTTAGGGTGATTTATTGCAGGATATTCCGGCTCTAATGAGTAGCTGCGTGTTCTCATCGTATGGCTTTTTAAAAGTAATTTGAGACTTCCAGTAGATGGCTGTACGTCTCTTTACGTCTACTTATTGCGCCGGGTGCCGAAATTCTATTTAGGTTCTAAAAGGACAATCTAAACACTTTCTATATGGACTATTGGTGAAAATAACCTTACTCTATCAGGATTGAACGATTTAGTGGATACTTTTTTGGATATTTAACGTGAAAGTGACCTATCAAGTCCGGCAGTGGGAACTTATTTACAAACTGGTGCTTCCAAATGTTGCTTGCGACAAACTGGAAATCCTCTACAATTACATAGAATTATGTCAGACTATATTTATCTATACAGAAAAAAGGAACTTATACATTTTGAAAAAAAATCCATAGTTTAAATATAGTTTTGCTTATTCAAAAGTACATTTAATTATTGAACTGTGCTTTCTATAATTTAATGGCATATTTAAACTTTATATCACATCAGATAAATTAATGTCACATCTACTTGTTTTATGCTGTTATATTTTATGTCATGGAACATTCTCATTGATGTATTTTATGAATATTTTTGATATATTTTGCTTCATATCACAATGATTTCCTGTGTAAGTTTTCAGTCATCTGCGTCATGGGAACCACAAGCCTTAAATCTGTCTTTTTTTCTAAAGATGTCACCACACCTTTCAGGGAATCGTTCAGTTTGTAGATGTTAAGAAGCTTACAACATCTTTACAAAAACTGAGCGAAAGTGCGGTTGCCTCCTATTTAAGCCTGTTTTGTGATCACAATGATTGTGAAAACCAAACTTCGTTTCTCCCCATTGAAACTAACTTTAATTGCATTGACTTTCAATCTATTTTTAAAGCACATTTACACATTTTATAATACTTTTCACGAGAGTTTTCACATACAGACGTGTTATTCAACCTTTTTTGGCTGAGACTCCTCATTTTCTCATACCATAAGTTTGTTAAACTAGGTTCTTCTCCTGGTCTGTGCTTTTTCAGTGGAGGCACGGCTGTTCTTCTATCTACCTTGATACATGAGATCAGCCCAGGATCACCTAAAGCATTTTTCTTTTTGCTCTTGTTTAGTATGTTGGTATCATATTCTAGGTACTGTTTTATAGTTAATCATTGGCTGTAAAATATTATATTTTTTTTGTATTGGTATTTTTAATCTGCACTTTGGTGCAATTGGGATTTTCTTCATTCCGCTTCATACATGAATTAATGAATGATTAGACGAGATCAAGTTATATCTGAAGTGATCAATGTTTACAGAATGCTCCTCATGCTTTTCCTTACCTGGACATCCTCACAGCCTGCTCTTTCACAGATGCTTGTGATGACATGTAATAAAAGCCCAGCTGTGATGCCAGGCAGCTCATTCAGGGTTTAAAGGACAAGCATTTCCACAGTATTGCTCTGCTCACTTCACTCGCCCCGGTACAGTGCAGCCGTCCTTGCTAATGACTTGTAACCAACAAATTCTTAGGGCTCTCAGGTGGCTTCCTCCATCCAGGCTCACTGCAATGATGAAAAGGCTGAGATAAGATAAACTGACAATTGCAACTCATTGCAAGGAGCAGGCAGCAGCCAAGCAGCAGCTGAGACCCTGGGAGCTCAGCACTTGGGCTCTTTTTCTATGCTTTTCTTCATCTTACCCCCCCACCCATAGTATTCTCCTCAGCCCCCCTACTGCGCATCTCAGTGTGTGTGTGTTTGCCTGGGTGTGTAGCTCTGGAGGAGGGGGTGTGAGTTTCCTTATTACATATTCAAATACAATCTTAGTGTCATTGCAGGAGTGTATATGTACGGGATATGGGTGTTCTGGCAGCTGAGCTGTGAGTGGAAACCATTTTTTTTTTACTCACTGTTTCCTAATTGAAGCACATTCCCACCTGTTTAATTCTGGTCCATTAAGCAAAAGTCGGTGGCCAGCCCCTCTCTCGCCTCCACACATGACACACTCCAATCAATACACTCCCACTGGCTGCTTCGCTGGGTGCATCAAATGAATAGATTGCTCTGCAGCTTATGTCTAATTGAATTTCGTAGGGCACACCATACAGAGCTATGATGCAGGGTTGCAGATTTATTTATTTTTTGTCCCTGCTATTTTGTTCGCTTTAAATCATAATTTAAGAAGGTTTTTTTTCACACTTTTATTTGTGTAACATTTAAACCAAATGTCGATAATTTACTTTTTAATATGTGATGCTCCTCGAAGTTTTTGCCCTAAGAGTATTAGATAATATTCATTAGATAGAATACAAAATCCCTTAATTGTCCCACAATGGGGAATTTCTGGTGTTTACAGCAGCGAAAAGATTATAGAAAAAATGGTCACACAGATGTGGACTTTAGAAAACTGTATAAGGATAACCTAATAGTGAAGAGTTCAAAAATAAAGAAGTAAAATACTGTACTGTAAAGTATTTCACCAATGTAAACTGTAGAATAAATAACCAATATGCACTATGGACATTTTTACAGTAATGGAAAGTTGAAAATTGCAGCAACATCAGAAATGTGCAAAATGACAGCAGCACGTTATTTAAGACTATGTCTGTGCAATATCAGCATGAATGTAACAACTTATTGAGGTTGTTGGGAACAGTGGTGGTTCTAAAGTCTTACAGCTGCTTGGAGGAAGGATCTGTGGTAACGCTCCCTGGGTTGTTTAGGGTGCAGCAGTCTGTCACTGAAGGAGCTGTCCGATTCAGCAACAGCTTCATGCATGAGGTAGGAAACAATATCCAACAGAGATGTTTATTTAATTAGGATCCTTTTGTTTCCCACCTCCTGCACTGAGTCCAGAAGCCATCCAATCACAGAGCTGGCCTACAGATAAGCCACTGCTTATTTTTGTTTTATTTATTTATTGTTCTTCTTAAGGCTGCCAGCTAATGTGCGGTGCCAGCGGAGCAGTCTGGTGGAATCAAGAGGACATTTTGCTCAAGAAATCATTCTTATCCTTTTTGACTGATATCATCTCTTAAAGCTGTTATAGATCCTTCAGTTTAGCAGCTTTAGAGGACGAAGTTTAACTCCTCTCAGCCAGAAGTGTTGCACTCACAAAAGCCTTCTTATTTCGTACTGTTTACCAGCTTCTCACCACATCTGCAAATGATAACAGATATTTGTTAGCCTGTTATAGTTAAAGATACCATGTTTTGTGATTTCTGTTTTGTCATGGTGTTTTAAAGAGATCTGACCCACATGCAGGAAACCACCCAGAGAAACCAGAGTAAAAAAACAAAACAAAACAGTTTTATTAGGAGTCAAATGGGTTGGATTCAAGTGAACTCAGAGGGCTGGTGAACCAGAACTGGAAGTAAGAGGGGAAGTTCACAGAGGTTAGTTCAGGGTCCGTGGGAACTTTGAATGATGTCTTGCAAAAACAGAGTTAAACTGGACTCACGTTTGTGGCGATAGGTTTCTTCCCAGTATCCAGTCGGTGTGGGTTTTTCCAGAGATAGAGGGGCTCGTTGGAGGGCAGACAGGTTATGGTTTGGTTGGTTCC
Organism: Cyprinodon variegatus; assembly: GCF_000732505.1. NCBI lineage: Eukaryota > Metazoa > Chordata > Actinopteri > Cyprinodontiformes > Cyprinodontidae > Cyprinodon > Cyprinodon variegatus. The sequence goes on from NW_015151141.1 coordinate 120,092, forward strand.
TGAGGAGCAATGGAGCGGACTGCCACTTAAATTTCCAGGAGTACTTGAACGGGACGTGTGGAGATAAATCCCCTGCTCAGTGTGAAGCTCAAACAAATCCTTCCAGGGGTGAGAAGGCCAATAATCCAGTATGCAGGATGACTTTGTGCCGAAAGGCTAAAGAAAAAAACAACGTTAGAACTCAGAGAAACAAAGACTCAGTTAGACTCAGCTAAACTCAGCTCGGCTAGAGTTCCCAAAACTGGCAAACACTCTGGCGTCGAGGTAGTGACAGTCCGCTGCTCAAATACTCCCCAGAGATGAGCCAACCAACCGCAGTTGTGCAGGAGGACCAACGAGGAGAGGGCATCACCTGGTGGTGGAGGGAGAGAAAAACACCAAAACACAACTCACAGACTGGATTTCTAATATGTTTAGCCACAGCAGACATAATTTTTCCAAACCCAGTAGCTGCTGCTTTAGTAGCACGTTGCACGCGTCAGATGCTCAGAAGTTCATGACGCGCTGCTCTTGCTGCTCAAAACGTGCAGCAGGACCTTTTGCTGCACCTTGATGCCCATCAACCCTTGACTTTGCATGTAAACTAGATGCTTCCACTTCCTCTAGCGCGTGCAGTCTGAACGTAGCATTAGGCATACTGATAATAATTTGATACTGTTGTGCTAAAAGACCTTATTTGTAAAATCTGATGCAAATTATAACTTTAAAAGATGCTCGACTTTCCTCATTTTAGGGAGGACAGTGCTTCTTGTAAGAGTTGTCATAAATACAACTTTCTTCTTGTGATATTAGGACTTTATTCTTATAATGTTATGACTTTATTCTTGTAATTGTATTACTTTATTGTCATAAATGTATGACTTTATTCTCGTAACGTAAATTTTATTCTTGTAATATTACAGCATCAATCTCATGTTATGACATTATTCTCGTATTTTAAATAAATCTCTAGCCTGACCCTAATACTCCTTCGTAAGTCTGAGAAATGGAAAGCAGAGAAGAAGCCATGTTTTAGCTCTCTGACAGAGCTACTAGAATCTTGTAACACCTGAGCTCCCACATGACCTCAACCTACTATTCCTATTGATGCAAAACACTTGCATATCTATGGTATTAATGCATGGTAGCCAGAAGTAAATATTTATACATTTTGGAACCATCATTGCGTAGGAATAAATCAATTATATTCTCAAATTTTTTTCTTTCATTTAAATAATAATTTTATTCTCCACTAATAGACTTTCTGTGGATTTATTGTTTTTGAAAAATGAATAATTTTGATGAAAAATTGTCGAATTACTTTTAAACTTTCCACTCATTTTGCCTCTTTTGCCTACCTGTCTGCACTTGGGTCAATCCAAGCTCTCCACCTGACATGTACTGAATGTTAACCAAACACATTGGTCCTACATAGTGCATTGGTGTGATTTTTTTTTATTATTGTGTTAATTGGTTTTAATTGCTTGTTTTGACATTAACTTATGAATGAATGATTTAGTTTTACTGTTATTTGTAATTATTCTGAAATATGGTCCATTAGATAAATTTGATTGTGGTGTTAAAGTGAGACCAAATTTAGATGTTAGCAGGCACCAATCAATTCTCTGGATCTTTCTTTGTACTGGTTAAAATATGTGTAAATGTCTTACTGTCTGCCTCATTGACCACTCCAGCGGTTCCTCTGCCAATTAGCACAGTTGCTCAAAGCAGGTGCCAAGGCAAATATTTAGCTAATTATCAATATTTAATAACATCTCTGCTCTGGCTTCTTTCCTAAGGTCCAGCAGATGCTATTAAATCTCACCCCATAGATACACAGCCATGACACGTAATAACTACAGGAATATAAAAGAGATGAATAATTTACAGTGTGCCAACAAATTAGGACCATCATTAAAAAAAAAAAAATAGGCTTGAAACCATTTTGCATAAAACCAGCCCAGTTCAAGGTAATGCCAAGGCTCTCCTGATAAAGAATTACAACATTAATTCAGCGAAGTGAACTTATTCCTACAACTCCTTCTAAGTGCTTCCAACTCCCCGGAGCATTCAGAGTAGAGGGATGAAATTATGGTATTTTTGGACACAGAGGTAGTTATTTCCTCTCCCTAAATCAAATCAAACCTGAATGGTAGAGTGTGGACATCTGTAGGAGGGTTTTATTAGAAAGGGGAGGAAGGTGCTGCTGTTCAGGTCCCTGTGGAAAAGCACTGATTTTTAACTTAATTTTTAACCTATTCACAGATTGATTGTTTTACTCATTCTTTTTATGACTTTGATGTGTTCTAGACAATTAACCCCCCCACCCCCACCCCCCAGGTCTTTGCACAGCTCTTTGTTTAGAGCTATGCCTCCTGGTAAGCAGGAGACAGAAAGGGTCCCTCTCTGCATTTAGAGTAACCTTTTTTTTTTATGGTAAATGGCATGTACTTATATAGCGCCTTTATTCAAGTCAGGAGACTTGAACAAAGCGCTTTACACTACATTCATTCACCCATTCACGCACAGACACACTGATGGTGGCAAGCTACATTGTAGCCACAGCTGCCCTGGGGCTCACTTACTGAAAACATATGTGAATTGTTTTCACACAACATATGTGAATGTGGTAGAAGAAAAGATAGAAAAACATATCACTTATTAATAGAGGAGTAGAAGAATCCTTGGTCTCTGGTCTGTGCAGCAGTCAGACGTACGTTCCTTAAGCTCCTAGTAGCAGACGTGGTGACATAGACTTAATCCTTTTGCTTAAAGGTATAGCGGCAGATTTTCGCGAATTTTTGAAAAGACCTACCTCCTCCACTTTGGAAAAAAAATGCAAAGGCTCAACCCTGTAACAGCTACCAATAGGAAACGTGTGCACGAGCGTGCACAAGCATGCACGAGCCCATTTCTCCTTGTGCACGCTCTGTTTGCATCGCTCATACAAGCTTACTTTCCAAAAGGAGATTTAGAATTTTTCCACACGTCAGACTCGCCACCGTTGAGTGAAAATGGGGACGAGGACGTAGGATATCCTTACATAAACATATCACTAGAATGATTGACACTTAGGAGGACCAATTATTTTGGTGATCCACCCTGTAAAATAACATCCTCCACTGTACCTTTAACCCTACATTTTACAAAGTGTTTTTCTGTTTTAGGCTTCCGCCAGTGATTTTAACTTCATCATGATCTACATACGCAGATGGCTTTCAAAATGTCTTAGTTTTAAAATTGTAATAGTTTTTACACATTTAGTTTACTTAAACTCAGAGCGATCTGTAGTTTGAACACAGATGTATTCGAGCAGCATGCAGGTCCATCCTCCTAAGTGATTTTCAGTCTGATGTAAATCAAAGGCCCACCTGTTCTGGGTTATTAAAGTATTTTTGTTTTGTTTTCTTTTGGATGGGTTATGTTTTTGGCCATTTCAATTATATTAGTTTGATTCTGTATAATTGAAATCAAGTCATTGACTTGCAGGAAAGACTGCAATCAGATCAAACTAATGCTGTTAAATAAACAATAGAAACATGCTCCTGTTATCTCCAGAAATGTCTCAGAAACTCATGTGTTTGGTAGTTTTTTTTTTTTTTTTCAGATCGTCTACATTAAAGTATGCTCCTAATTCCCACTGAGCAAACACTTCAGTCCTTCAATGTGTGCAGCGAGAGCTGCAGCACCTTGCAACGTGAACTCTTTTAGAAGAGCATGTTGCTGGAGGCGCAGTTGCTTGCTTGTGTGATATCACCATTTACCTGCTGTTTTGAATTTTTCTCTGATTTCAGGATAAAGATGAGGAAAAGGTATCTGCTGGCAGATGTCTTAGAACTACGGCTTGTTTTTTTTCCTTCTTATTCCGCATTCTAATTTCAGACAAGCTCAGTGTTTTCCTTTGTCTGCCTGTTGGGATTTAAGTTGCTTTGAGAGAAAGAGGGGAAAAAGTCTACAGGATTTCCCCAAGGATGCGCACGCACAGGACAGAAAAGATCAGTTGATCATGTGACGCCTCACACCTAGACTCTGTGTGTGCATGTGTGGAGCTCTTGATGGATGCTTTATATCTGAGGTGAATCAGTGCATTCAAAGGAAGCACACCTTGGATGGTGTGTTTTATATCATACACAGGATGTGCAGAAAAAAATATTTTTTTAGGTAAACCTATTACATAATTAGCTGCTTCTCATTTCTCATAACTCCAATAAATATTGTCACCCGTTTCAGTCTACAAAGCTGCAAGCGTCTTATAAAGACCAAACAACTAACAGGGACCTGGTTACAGTGGTGGATCCAAAATGTCTAGGCAGTGGGTCAATCCTGGATCTACTCATGGAAGTTCATAAATTAAATTAAATCTCTAAACGGAATCAACAAAATATCCTGAAAAACATGAAACAAAGACTAATTGTATGGAGAGGCTAACCAATAAAAACAAATGTTCCACAAGATTAATAAATAGATACAGAAGACAGAAGATACAGAGTGATTTTAACTGTTGCTTTCAGGTCTTTCGGCTGGATTCCCTGATTATGTGTGTTTCAGTTCTTCATCAGCTTCTTCTGCTCTTTCATTTTTTTCTAAATACTCAAACTATTCTAACATCATTTCCTTTTCTTCTCTCATTTCTGTTCTTTCAGAGGCCACCTTCATCTCTGACCTTCCTGCTCTCCCTACCCTTCTTCCTTCCTAATTATTGCTTGGTTTGCATCGTTTATTAAAGAGTTTTTCTCAATAGATTTCAAAATCATAAGGAAAACTCTGAGGTCACTCCAAAAGATAAGGAAACATATCATCCCAACCTGAAGTGTATGGGGTGAATTTTGTTCCATTATTGTTGCAGGCAAACATGTTTTGTAAAAAAAAAAAAAAAGAATGTGAAAAAACTAAAATGTAATCCAGAAATAAAAATGGAAAGAGGTTTTGAGAGTAACTATTTTCTCTTATTTTTTTCTCACTTTTATTCAATTGTTTTTTCCAAGTTTTTCACACAGAGTTTTAAAAATTGCATCTTTTTCAAACAACCTTTTCCAGATCACATTCTCTTCAGTCTTCCTTTGGAGTGAGGAGTGAACATGCATTTCTTTTGCCCTACATGGAGTTCAGCAGCAACATTTATCAAGAAAGTATCAAGAAAGTGTTCATTGCACACTTAAAGCCCAATGCAAATGCTTGCTCTTGACCCATAAAAATACCAATGTTGTTTCTTAACGTCCATGCAGCCCAGTAGAGAATAGGCCATTTTTCAGCTCTATCACTGAGCCACTAGAATCTGAATATGCATGAGCTACATCTCTCCTTACTTTAACTGACTATTCCTGTTGGCACATTGGCATCATAACCTGAAGTAGTAGTAGTTTTTAAACCTTTCAAGATTTATAGAACATTTATATACTATTTTTTCAGTAAAATAGTTTGTTTCTGCTGCACTTAGATGTTCTGTTGATCAATAATTTTGATGTTGTAGTAATCTCCCATTAGTATTTGTCAAGTACAAGTATTTTACGCATTTTTTTTCAAATCATGTTCAAAGATATTAATCTCATTTCTTTACATTTCAACCCAGCAGTCAGATTTACACTTATTTTCAGTTCAATCCAATTATAATACAATATAGTGAAATGGAGCTGTGCATAAATTACAGATCAGTAAGAGCCTCCTCTCCTTGACTGCAGGAATCCCCTCTGAACAAACAAATGGTTGTAGTTAGAAATGCCTCCAGCAAAATGAGACTGAGTTTGAGCAGCTCGAAGCCAAGAGCCAAGCTGGAGGTTCAGAGGAAGATGGGACGCTCAACATAATCAGTGTCATGGTTCTGACCCATCTGTCTGAAGGCATCCTGCCTCCCCTCCTCTACATGCAGTCACTGACCGTCATCTGATGCATCTGTAAGACAAACACAATCCAGCTCATCTCTTTCACCTGCTCCCCCCTTTATCAACTACATTACACTTAAAGTAGCATTGAGCCTGGACTAATTTCTATACATATATATCAAAACTTAGTAATATCAAAAAGTGGATTCATCTCATTTACCCAGTTCCTTAAAGGAAACATATGTAGACTGAAACACAGATGTTTTTGTTATTTACAATGATGATTTTAACTAACAGCTAATAAATAAAAGATTAAAATTTGGAATAATAGATAAGACCAACAAGAAAGAAAGATTTTAATGATACCATTTGGGCTTTCTGAGAACTAAACACTGAAAATAATTA
>NW_015151141.1:126443-129377 GCF_000732505.1 Cyprinodon variegatus
AAGAAGATTCTGTTGTAAGCCCGACAGCAGGGTGAGTAGCATTAGCAACAACGGCGCCATTGTTGTTGTGATACTGTGTCGCGCATGTGTGTTTAGAGGCGACGCTATGACGCATGCGTGTAAAAAAAAAAAAATGCGGTTAGAGCTTAAAGATGGAAACGCGAAAACGGCGTTTCGAAATCTTCCCACTCTGGCTGAATAAAAAAAAGATCGTTTACAGAACCCCGAAACGCCGGCTTCGTGAGAGGCTGGTTTGGTGAAAAATTTGTGCGTTTAGGCCAGGGTTCGTCTTCGTGTGGCGGGGCCTTAAAGTTCATTTAAATTGCTCTGAGTACCATCAGCATAATTGTGACCACTAATCCCATGCTGTCTGACATTGGGGCATCAGCTATCCTGACAGAAAAGGCTTCGGAAGGATTTTGGAATGACTTATCAAGAACTGAAATAAATAAAATCCATCCACTCCCACTTTCTCCATCAGGGTCTTTTTGGGGCCGGTGCCTATCTATGGCAGTCTATAGGCCAGAGGCAGGGTCAACCTGGACAGGTATCCAGTCTGTCACAGGGTAACACAGAGACACAACCATGCACCCAGTGAGAACCTGGAATGCAGAAAGATCCCGGGCTGAGAATTGCCCCCCCGAAACCTTCTTGCTGCAAGGCAACAGTGCTACAAAATGCACCACCGTGCAGACCCAAAATAAAGAACATCGAACAGATTCAGTTGATACAACCATCTTGTATCTGTTGGACCTGTCTAAGACCTGTCAGCTTAATTCAACACTCTTGTTTCATGTACTTTAGAGAATGAGTTAAAATTGTGCGTATGATTCATAATAAAAGAATGAGTTTAAGTTTTTTTGCAATAGCATCTTTAACACAGCAAGGTAATATAATTGCTCAAAACGTATCAAAAAATTCAAAAACATGAAGATTTTTAATGATTTGATGCCAAAGAGGATTTCAATGATTACTTTTATGATTAATGACCAAAAAGCATGGAGGATAAAGCCTTATTCTATTTCACATCTAAAGCATTATACCGCAAGTCAGCTTCTCCTCTGCTTCATAACAAATGTTTCAGTAAAATTCCCTCCGAATGACAGATAGAAACAGAAACAGAAACAAATACTTAAAAAAGCAAGTAAGTCCAGCAAAACAGTTAAAAAAGTGGCTAATGTTAATGTGGAGGTGAATAAACTCAGCCTTGCAAGGTTAAAGACTGGTAAAGAAAATACCGTTAACAAATGTTCCCAAAACAAGCTTTGCTTTAAAAAGAATTTCTACATTCAGAAAGTCTAAAGTGATGTTGGATAGAAATAAATATTGATGAACAACTGAATAAAGAAATGGAATTTGATAAATTTATTTATTTTTAAATATTTAGCAACTTGCAAGTGAAATATGGAGAGAATTTTTCCATTATTGTTTCAAAGAACACATTTTGTGGAAATTGGAAGTTTGATTTTTAAAAATGAAATCCTGAAATTAAATTTAAAAAAAAAACGCTGATAAAAAAAAAAAGGGTTTTGAGAGTAACTTTGCTGTTTTCTAGGATCTCATTTAAAAAATGTTTTTGCATATTTAGTTTTTTAATTTTATTTTTTAATTTTAATATATTCTATATTTTCTAATATTTTCTTCAAATCTTTGTTTTCCAGATTGAGTTTCATGAATCATTTCTCAGATCATATTCTCTTCACTTTAAGTTCAATTCAAACGTTTCTTCTGTCAAATAAAAATGTTGTTACTAACGTCCAGCAAGCAAATAGAAATGTGTCTCTTTTCCTCATTTCAGAGGAAATTTGATCTGGAAAACAGAAAAGAAATATATTATTTTTTGAAAATATAAAATCTGCAAAAATAGAAGTAAATCTGAAAAGATAGAAAAATTACTCGCAAAATCTTTTTTAGACATGTTTTATGGTTGTATAAATAATGGAACAAATCAATTTAATCATTAAACAGCAAATAGTTTCCATGTGATGACAGAAAATAGCTGTTAGAAGACATTAACTTTCATAGGTCTGTGTAGTGAGAACCACCTTCAGTCTTTCTGGTAGTTTTGGTCAGAATATCCAACTTTATTATATTTAAGGTTCTCAGGTGTAAACAAGCTAAAACAAGTGTAATATTTGGAGGGAATGATGCTCCACCTACCAATGAAGATGGAATATCAGGACATTCTAACAGACCTTTCCAAGGATGTGTAGCTACAGGTATGAAGGTAAGCTGTTCTGAATCTAGGCATTAACATGAAATGTGTAGAACACCTAATGAGACAGACTGGGAAAAAAAAATCATACAAGGTCATATTTCATAAGAGCAGGAATTTCATCCCTTTGGGACAGAAAAGACAGAACTTTTTGTTTGAGCAAACTGCCCATCAAATAAGCATAATTACCATCAGAATTCATACAGTGTTCTGAGAGTCCTGAAGGCAAGCACCTCCACTCAAATTAGCAGCTCTGATAAATCATCGCTAATTAGCTAATAAAAGCCAGCAGGTGGTTCGGAGCCCAAAGACATCCCCTGGTTGTCTGAATTATGTATACTCCAGCAGTGCAGCGATAAAGTAAATGAGTAAAGGCAAGAACAGATCGGCTTCTGGAGGACCCTCTTCAAGGGAAAACGCTCCAGTCAAATTCCTCCATTCCCACAGTAATCCCACCCAAAGCAAAGTGGCTCCGACCCGTCGGTCAGATCACATGACCCTCAGAACTCTGGTGGGAGGGGTGTTTGTTTAGAAGTCGCCCACGCTGAGCACAGAAGTCTTCCTCATCAACAGTTTGGAATCAGGTTGATTTTCTTTTAGAGACATAAGATTCAGACATAGAATGAGGTTCAAGGACCCCAGAGCCTTTATCAGATTTAAGACACTTGGGGCCCATAAGCGAAGTCATGCATGAGGCCCTCTAAAATCAGAAGATGAGA
>NW_015151141.1:129561-137995 GCF_000732505.1 Cyprinodon variegatus
TTAAAAAGACTCAGATGTGTTTATGATGAGGGATTGTATTTGAGTCAATGAGTCGATGCAATCAACTGGTTTTCCTTAGATAGAAAACTTTGAATCAATGTGACTGTATGATCTGGTTGAACTGTAAAGTGCCTTGAGATGACGTGCTGTGAATTTGGCGCTATATAAATAAACTGAATTGAAATTGAATTTATCAGGCTCACAGAGTAAATTCTTCAGATCTTAATTTCTTCGCTGCAATAAATAAGTTATTTTTTGTCTTTTCTCTTGTTTATGCATAACAAAGTGCATAATATCTAATTATCTTTTTTTATTTCCTCTGGAACATTATATTATTTACCTGCTCAGATTAAAGACAAATAGACCGGTTTTAGACATTCTATGTATTTTAGATTTTAACATGATTGTTAAGTTTAGTTTTTGATGTGTTGGAGATTTGTAGTTCAAGCCAGAGCGTGATGCAGTGCAATAAGTGTATTTTCCCTATATTTGAACAGGTAAGTAGGATAATTTCCAAAGGAATATGATGATTTATGTAATAGTTGCATTTATGTTTATTGTAAATAATTCTATCATTTCTTTTACTTGTTCTATGGTAATTGTCTGATTTGAATGAATTGAAGTTGTATTTGTCTTATATTAAATGATCCTGTACATAGTAAATGTGCCTTTATTTTAAAGTTAAGAAGGTCTTGTTTGAGCTCTGGATGCAATTAAGTGGTTATGGAGGATTCTTGCTAGCGTAGCTCAAGGATACGGACGTTTACGTTTATGGAAACATCATTTTAAAGACTTTTTGAATAATTCCCTTTTTTTGCAGTATGCAGACAACGAGGTATTTTATTTCTTTGTGTATGATGTAACTATTATTCCATATGCACTGCAAGTTATTTGTCTCATTAATGTTTATGTTTGTCAACATTATTTGGTTTTCCTGGTGGATTTGGAGAAACCAAGAGCAACTTCGAAAATAAACCAGCAAAGAGAGCCATTTGAGTCCGCTTGTGCTTGGAGGGAATTACAATTAATATAAAATAAAAAAGGAAACTCCATTGTCTTATTTCTATTGTTTGTGATTTATTTTAAGGGTAGAGATACTCATTCGATCTGCAGATCATCTTATTAACCTGTCCAAATTAAGAGCCAATACACCTATTTTAAGACATGTTTACTTGGTTTAAATTAGTTTTTACAGTATAAACAACTGAGTGACCCTGGTCCAGCAGAGGCTGGTGTTCTAGCATGATTTAGACTATGGATGAGATGTTGAATGCAGTTAATTCAAGGATTAAAGCCTCTGAATAAAGCTGTTGTGTGGTGCCACTTACCTTCTGAACAGAAGTTTTTGTCTTTAGACAAATCCTTTGAAGCACAACTGGGTTAAAAAACAAAAGTTAATGGGGGTTAAATGAGCATATAACATGTATTAGGATTTTTTTTTTCTCGCAGCAGAATCCGGCTTCATAACAGAAGATTTGAACCGTTTTCAAACAATGTTTGAATTTGCGAAAGCGGAGTGTTTCTGGATGAGTTGATGCATAAAATTCCAGTGCATTACTTTGAATTCAGCCACCATGTTCCCTTGTCAGCAAACACCCTCAGAAATCTAGTTTGCTTCTTTCCTCCTTGGGTAAATGAGCTCTTTTCTCTGGGTTAGATGTCCTGAGGCAGTCGCTTGGCAGAGAGTGAAAGAAATGGCAAAAAGGCATCCACACAAGTGGGACATGGGAGCAGATGGGACACTGATTGCAGTGTTGTTTACAGCTGTTGAGGTCCTTCCACTCTGCTATATAGAGGTCAGAAACTGTGTCTTGCTGCCACATTTCACAGCACTGCAACTCAGATACCAAAGCACTTCACTGTAAATATGGGAAATTAGAAACACACACAGATGGAATGCAGGTTTTTTTCTAAAGGAAATTTATAGTTTGGGAAATATTCTGCCAGATTACACTGAATTATTATGATGTTTTTCTTACAAAGCATTTCCTAAAAAATTAAAAAGAGATATATCAGATAGGCTGGGAAGAAATAAAAAGGACATAATCTTGTGGGGAAGAGAAGGACTGCGAGGGAAGCCATCCAACACAAAGGTCTTTGATGATCGTTAACATTTCTTTATGCGGGCATTGAATCACTCTCTATGGTTTTACTAGGAACAATGCCAGTTCAGGAGCGCTCCATCAAGCTTCTGACTAAAGTCCCTATCTCAAGCAATAATGGCCCAGAGCGGCAGGTGAAATATATCCACAGTAATCAACCTTTCGCAAAGGCACCTCAGAAGCACACATTTCAACAGCACAATGTAATCTAATATAATGGGTGGCATCAAGCTGCTTTGCTGAGACATTACTTTCAGCAGAGTATTTGCATGGCAGGCCGGTAACTTTTCAGCAATAAAAAAGCTATATGTCTCTCATTTCCACCGCAGAAACCGATACACTGTAGAAAATGGGAGTTTGATGATAAAGAGGAAATATTTTACACCTTTTGTTCTGATGTAGCAGAATTCAGATATTGTTTGGCGTTCTGTAGTTCAGGTTCATTGATGTAAAAGAAGGGAATGTGTGGAAACCGTCACCACTTCCAATCCTTTAAAAAGAGCGTCTCATTGGAAGTTATCTGATGGCTCATTTGCAGCTTGACTGCTGCCAAATGTCTGTGCCTGGCTGCCCAGAGTATTATAATTGTCGGTTTATGACACACAAAGCCATAAATGTGGGACTGGAAAAGATTGTAACATATGATTCAAATGGTTACAGGAGAAGCCATTAGGTTTTATAGCAATCTGCATCCAGTTTTTATATCCTCACGTTTTGGTTGGATTTCTTAAACCTACACTTATTTGGAAAAATTGTCACTAAAGTGGGAGGCTTCTTAAGTATGAACGGCTTGCTTAAGGTCACAGAACAATATCTTAATTGGACTGAAGTCCAGACTCTTACCAGTCCCCTACAAAACTGCACTTTCTCTGCACCATTCCGGGTTACGCTTCTTCACACTGCAAAAATTCTTTATCTAACCAAGCCTTACAATCGTAGACCTAGCCAAAGAGTCTTAGTGGTCCTCTTATTGGATTCATATTCTAACAGAATTCACTCTTGTTTGGTAGATTAATCCCAAAACAAGATCAGAAACACTTTTTGTCTAGATCTAAGATTGTAAGGCTTGATTAAAAAGACACCATTTGCAGTGTGTGTCTACTTTGGATTATTGTCTTGGTCCTTAACCCTACACTTTAAAACTGATCTAAAAATAAGTAAATATCTCTTAAAATCTGTGAAATTAGCCTGTATTAGAGCAGGTTAATAAGACGATCTGCCAGTAGAATGAGGATTTCTGCCCTTAGATAATTAGATATTATGCATTTAAGAAAAATTGAGCTGTTTTTTTTTTATTTAAATGCAAATTGTCATACTCCATTGACACATTGTCTTATCTGCTCAAAATAAGGGGAATCACACTTATTTCAAGATGAATGACTTACTTTTATGCATTTTTAGTAGTGCACTTGTATTTAAGCACTGCAAAAATTAAAACATTGGCAAATAAAATTTTCTTAAAATTAGCTGATTTTCTCTCAATTTGATTACATAAGTAGGATTATTTACATTTCATTTAAGAAAAAAAAAATCCATTATCTCATAGCAAGTGCATAATAGCTCATTGTCTTGTTTTAAGGACAGATATTCTACGTCCATTGGTCCATCATCTTATTTACCTGCTCAAACTAAAGCCGAATACAATGATAATATTCCTTCCAGGGTTAGTTTTATTACAGATCAGAGTTGATTTAGGTTATTATTAAATAATCAAGATTCAAGATTCAAGAAGAATTTATTGTCATTGTCAAAAAAAGGCAACGAAATTGTGTTTGGGGTACAATACTTAGTAGCAGCAGTTCTCACTTTAACTTGCCCACTCAGGCTTGCAGTGCTTTAGACGTTGTTCCTTGTTGGTCTGATCGCTCGCCGTCGTCATGAGTCTTAAATGAGGTGAGATTTTGGTTGACTATGGTTCCGTGTTTCTGGCTTTGCCGACATGTCCATTAATGTGGCGTCCTGGTGCCCAAAGCCCTGAAAATGTCTCTGCAGCCCTTTCCATGCTGACAATTGTCACGGACTTAAGATTCCCTGTATCTGGGCAGGATTTCCTTCTGAGATCTTTTAGTTTCTTTAATGTTATGAGACCAGTTCAATATGAGTGATTTTCTATGTCTGGCAGTAACCAGGTTTGGGTGTAGCCAGTAAAAGAGAAACATTTACTTTACTTTCTAAAACATGGTGGACAGTTTTGTTTTTGTCACATGCAGGATTTTCTGCTTTTATGAAATATCTCAAATTTGTTTTTTTGTCAAATTCTCAGGTTATCTATTTAAAAAAAGCAAATAAGATCAACGTCTGACTAAAAAAGAAAAAAAAAAAAAGGAAATCCTTCTTGATAACAACGTGTAGAGTTTAAGCTGAAAAACAAACTCTCAGTTCTTCTATGTTTTGGACAAAGAGCTGATGGACTGGTAAATATCAACATTCTGCCACTTAGCAGTCAGGGTCACTGCTGCCTGTCTCTGTGGGCTAAAGGGGCTCCAATCTGGACATGTCAACACAGACACATAGAACCAAAACCACAGTCACACCTAACAGCCTGTTTTTGGAATGTGGGAGGAAGATGGATTACGCAAAGAGAATTTCTCTATGGAACCCAGAACCTTCTTTATGCGAGGCTGCCGTAGCAACAACTGATTAGTAGACATTCAATGTTTTTTTATCCATAAAGTAAGAAATTCTAATTCTTTATAGAAATCATTAAGGCTGTAGAACATCAGCAAAATAACACATTTTGAAATATATTTAATCTCAATATCTCATTACTATTTAACACAGTTGTATAGTAACTAGTTACATTTACTTGAGTAAAGTTTGGATAAAAATATACTTATAGGACTTGTTTCAATTTTTTTATTAAATAATTTTTCAATTAAATATCGCTGCGGTACTTTCACTTGAGTAAAATATTTGGTTATGTATTTTTAGCTTTATTTTGAACGTTTCTATTGTTCAGCATCATAAAAAGTAATCAAGGTTCATCTCCTCAGTGGAAAAAATGAAATCTGTGTCTTGATAATAATAATAATAATATCTTTGAATATATTATGCAATGTTTTCCAACAGTTTGAGTGGAAACACGCCGTTCTGTGTTTGAGGATTGGGACTGTCTGTGTGTGCGAGTGTGTGTTGTCTGTCCCTAGTGGTGCTGAGAGATGCATTGCCATTGAGGCCATAATTTAGTCCATTACGTCCTCTGGTTTGCAGCCGTAGCCCCCGGGCCTCTGGCACAGAGCGTTGTGTCATTTGCAACCAACTGGGTTTTTGATGAGAGTGTGTGACCTCGCCGCCTCATCCCTCACCACTGTCTCATTCTCTTTATTTACATCTGTCTTTAGCATTCTAATTACTCTCCTTATTGCTTTAGCCTGGAGGAATCTGGTACACTGCAGAAAAAAGAGGCTAAGGACACTGGAGTTTAAACCAATAATAAGCAGCATAACTCCCATTAGGCTCAGGCAAAGATTGGGCCTGGGACTCTGATTTTATGGGCTGTGGACAAGGAAGCATACACTCTGGGAGTGAAGATGTAAGAATTCATGTGATGTTTCCAGGAAAATGACATTTAGAATTATTCCTTTTTTCAATCAGATCCAAAGAAAATGTTTTTATTGTCCAAAAGTAAAGGTGTATTAATGATATTTTTCTTATTTGTACTCATCCAGAAAGCACAATAGATGCATTCATACTACCATTCCTTAAAATTATGAATATAAAAAAAAAACTCCTGAAATGTTTTATCCATTCCCTCTGAATCTTATAAAATGGCATCAAGAGCAGGCACAGCAGTCTTTAATGAGCTCTCAACTTTAAAGACTTGAAGGATATTAACAAGCTGCTTGACAAATGGTGCTTAGAAGCACATTAAAGACGCAGCTAATGGCGCGCATAATGACGGCTAATTTTCGATCAGATATAAATTAGAGCCCCCAACAGTTATTTGCCTTAAGGACTTTATGTAAATGATTCTGTTCTGTATAAACTGAAAACTGAGACTGAGTGAGTGAGTAAGTGAGTGGATGAGCGAGTGAGCAAGAGAAAGAAAGGAAGAACAAGAGAGAAAGAGAGAGAGTGTGAGAGAGAGAGAGCAGCCCTCCTTGTGGGTATGATTAATAGATTTGCAACAGAGCTGTGCTGTCAAAGCCCAGTGAACACACATGCTTGAGACAGCTCTACCACCTCCTCGTTAGGGTCCAATCCCTGCTCACTCATTCAGAGCCCCGAAACAAGGAGTATCACAAACCTGATGATCTGTATTTTATGTAATCAGGGATAAACTCTTCAGATCAGGATTTAAACTAATTAAATTACAGTCATACCTGTAACTCTTTGGTTATACAGAAACTTTAATACATCCGACTGAAGGAGGAGAAGCAGGAGAAACAACCTGCACACATTTCTGGGGTGTTGATTGAATGATGCCATCTGTCAGAAGGTCGTGGTTTGTCCTGACACCCTAAATATAAACCTAAACATAAGAACTGGCTTTTGAACTCTAAATACATAAATTAAATGGGATTAAAGCCAAAGAGAGACAAAGATGATGGAATTAAAGAAGCAGTTTGAACTGATGTTAACCTTTCACTGAAACCTCTGGTTGTTGCTAATGTGACAAAGGCCATCACTGAAATAGTTTTTCGCTCCTCCTTAAAACACCAACTTAATGCATTATAATGTTTTAGATTTCCTTACTGTAATCAATAATTGATTCATTGATAATACATCCCCCCGTAAATGCTTCATGCACACAACAATGACACAAAAGTCTAAATGAATAAACATATTCTGCTGATCTAAAAGTTTTAGGGACACTTTTTGACAAATCAAGCCTCTGTTAATAAAAAGGAACCATTACTGAATGTTACATGATTTATTAAAATGTAAACATTTATATTGCCTCATTTTAAATACCACAACAAACCCAAATTGATTGAATGACTATGAGCAACACTTTGATTGGGAACGAGAGGTTTGAAAAATCTTCCTCTTTGAGCAAAAAGAGACATTTTTCAAAAATTAAAATGCTTAATGTACAGCCTACCTCCATAGAATACAATAATAACAGTATTGATGTGCAGAAAATTCTACTTGGTGTTTATATTGTCACATTTTTATATTTCATTTAAATAAAAAAAGATATTCCTAAGCACATAAATTGAAAATCAGCTAGGAAACATTATTTGCATTTCAGTTTTTGTTGTTAAACAGTCTTTTATCAGGTAGCTACAATAAATGGAGAAAAAATAGCCGGGTAGAATGGATTGAGCTTTCAAACCCAGACAATGAAATTTCTAATAATAATAAATAGAAAATCAAAGCTACATTTTTCCCATTTTGATGAGTTGGGTGGTTTGATTTTACCTTTTCAGATATGCTTAGATCACAACCCTTCACTTAGAAATATTTCACAAAATTTGTGAAATATATTTCAACAATCGCATCTTTACACAGATAAAAACCTTAGCTGCTCCAGTATTAACAGTTTACACACCAGTTAATAGTGGAGCAGCTAATTTAAAGTCTGATGAATAATGAGAAGAGTTTTTTATTCTTACCATCTTTACTTTTAATTTTATGAAGATATTAAAGAAATGCCTGGTAGGATATTTTAAAAATCACCAAAACACTCAAAAATAAGCCTAGCTCCATAAGGAAGCAGATAATTTTATCTGAGCCTCAAGTTTCAACATCTATCTGGACTTATACAGATAAAAAAAAAGAATAAATGGCTAATAAAATAAATACTAAACATAGAGGCGGAATGTCGGGTCTTTAAGAAATTAAAATAGATTTTCATGTTCCCATCAGTAGCTTAATAAATGCGTGAAAGAAGTGAGAATGCTCTGGGGAAAAGGCGGGAACTTGGGTCTGCATCAAAATCATTATTTTGGTATCGGCCACATGTCAGTGTGACCGGAGCTTCTCTAATCATGCCCCAGAGCTGTTTTAGCCGGAACCGAGCATTTCAGTGGCCATAAATTAAAAACACTTTAAAATGAGACATTCATCCAAAACCATCAAAATAAATAAATAAATTACAGGATTTCATTTCAATGCCGAAGCTTCCATTTTATAATAAGCACAGAAAAGAATATATATTTTTTTATTTTATAGAGCTGGGAGATAAAGGTTTGTCTTTAAAGGGGTTCCACGTCATCAATTATTTATAGGTGGAGATTTCTTCTCCACGCATGTCTGGTTTCAGTCTAGATTTCAAAATAAAGGTTATTTGGCTAAAAGCCTTTTCACTCAGCCTGATCGAGGAGTTTACAGTTACAGTAAACACAGACACACACACGAATATATATATATATATATATATATATATA
>NW_015151141.1:138404-147416 GCF_000732505.1 Cyprinodon variegatus
TTTGTTATTACTGTCAATATTATTATTATCAGGGGGAAATATTCTGTTTTATTCTGTTTTTTCTTAATCGGAAGAAGGTTGAATTTCTGAGTTTCAAAAAAGATAATAAAAAATAAAAACAATAGAGAATTCAGTGGAATAAAATAAGATGCTCTCATTAGGGTCAGTTAATCAAAAAACAAACCTTTAACTTCTTTAAAATTGCCCCCACGCGCTAAAAAGTTGTGGTATGTATTTGTGTTAGAAGTTATGTCTTTAAATATGACATTTGCCACAATTTTTCATCGTTTATGCCTAAGAAAGAGGAGCGAAGTATTTCAAGTGTCTTCTAGTTGGAGCACAGGCCTAAGCATTACCAAGGCAGCCTCTTTGGCGTCAGCTCCAGTTTATCAGTTTGCCTTTGGGCTGTTGCGTTCTTGCATGCGTGATTTTATTATGAGTAAAGAGCTGCTCGACTGGCAGAGAAACTGTGACTTTCCCACCCTCTGTATGCCACCTTACAGATTAGAAAGTACCCCAGCAGCTTTCTTCCAGCCTCCATCGATTAGATTCTGGCAAAACACTTAACAAACTAATGACTATTGATGGCTGATTAATATTGCATCGACAACAACCGATTGGCGACGAAATCAAATGGCGATTGCCACTTCCCATTCCAGCCGCCATGTGACGGGTTGGTGCGTAAAGCAGCCAGCTCCACTCCATGATAAATACACGGGGTTTGTAGGGGCCTGCAGTCTGCAGCGCGCTCACTTTATGGCTCCCAGTTCATCTAATTCGAGAGCAGCAGCCGCGTCTTTGAAGGCAGACACTTGGCGTAAATGTACAGTTAAAATATTCTATTCTCAGGTCCCCGGGCGGAGCTCCGACAGTCCCTGGCTTCATTAAAATTTCATCAGCATCCCTGTGAAAGAGGGAAATGTTCAGGAGGGGGGGAGAAAAATAAAACATAGGGGCGTAATTATGACAAAAGGAAACAGAGCTGCCCCTTCTTGTTTTGCAGAAAGCTTCCAATGTTGCATGTTTCTGTGTAAATGTTTTACTGTATGAAGCCAATGCTGAAAAAAATACCAAGTGCTGGAGATCAAAAAAGAGAGAGAGGGAGAAATATCACGCGGTTTTATATCGTGGGTGCTGGAGTCACATTGATTCGCTTTAGGAATAAATAAATACATGAAATCTGAATCGATTTTCGCCCAAACACGTGAAAGCGAAGCCAGCAGTCTGGTTGGGAATCTGCTCCTCTCTCCGCCTGAGCTCCGCCATGTCAACCAGCAGAGCGCCGGGATAAAGTTAATTTCAATTCCCGATGAGACCCTCACTCTGCAGCCCTCCCCTGACCAGCGGTAATTAACAGGGATGGCTAATGACTGCTTAACTGGCGCTTCATAATTATCTGCTTTTCATAAGTCGATGTGTAATTTAATAATTCGCTCTTATTAACGCATTAAGTGAGCTTCTCTTTTTTTTTTTTTTGGATGGGGGGGATTAGAGGGGCTCACCAGGAGCATCTTTAAACCGATGAACCATCAGCATCGTCTCATTAATAAGACCTCGTTCTGATTCCTCTTAATTTGTCACTAGGGTGGCGGTGGAGCATGTTTGGCTGGTGGCTGGTTGTTATGGAGACCTTATGATTAACAGATGGGAGATGTTACCATTAGATCTCACATTCCTGAATAGTTTTCAGCTGACATTATTATATAAATACATAATATATTATTATTATTATTATATGTGAATCTATGTCTATAATAGCACAGTATTGGATTTATGACCTGTAAGGATCTTAAAATGGCTAATATTACTTTAAACTGGTAGTAGTGGTAGTAGTAGTACTACATGGCTGCGTGACTGGGGGGAGATGCGGGGTTTATCAAACCGCCATAAAACATCATTGCCACCTTGGTGGCGCTGTTGAGCAATTTGCGCTCGTTTGCTATAGATGGAGAAACATTCAGGAATATATATGGAATATTCTAACTCACCAAAGATTTATCTCGTTAAAAAAAAAATAATAAAAAAAGACTGACCAACATTTCCCAACAACTCTGCACTACCCCACTACCCAGCATTACTGGGAAACAGTTTCTTTTTAAGAAAATGGTGAAGCAATCTGTCATTTTAACTATGTTACTCATTTTTCACCAATTGAGAACAAGTAAATATTGTCAGACGTTGGTTGCAACATTTGAATGAGTCTAGTTAAACTACAAGCCTGTGAAATTTGATATTTGAATGAGATCCATGGTGCTAAAACAAGTGCTCAGTAACTGAGCAGATTTCCTCTTTTAGAACTATTGCTAACTATAAAATTAGCATAAATAATTAAGTTTTCACTTTTAAAGTTTCATAACAACGCACATAAATACGTAAATAACCTAATAAATGCAAAGCCGATCACATGGAAGGGATTCACTTTACCTTTATAGACTTTGTTTTTTAATTATTAAAGTTCAGATTGTGATAATGCATTCAAAATGATGTTTTTCCCCGTAGAAATTGAGCTAAATAATATAAAAATTAGTGAGAAAAAATTTATTCAATTTCGAAATATTTTAACATCTAGTAGCATCATCTAATCCTCTAAGTAAATAGTTTTTAAATCTATTTATTTATGTGTTTGTTCTATAGATAAATGATGGCGATATTTGGCCCTTGCCTCTTTTATGGAGCTGTCCTTGGTGCTGAAACGCTTGTTCGGCGCTAAGTCAAGGCGCCCTAAAGCCCAATTCCAGCAGCTCTGATATGGACATGACATTCAAAATATCTCTTTTTTTTTTTGTCCTCCCCTCCTCCTCTCCATATCTAAGCATAACTTCGAACCAAAAGGTTTTGCTTCAAAGCCTGAGCGCGGTGGAGGCATGATGTTTGACTGCGCATTCAAATAGAGAGACGGGCGCGTTGGCAGGCGAGCTGTTTTTCTGGCGGGCTGACATCTGGCAACTCTGTGCTCCAGGGACCCATCCAGCTCTCCACAGACCCCCTGATTAAGCTCTAATAGAATATTAGCATTTGCTCTCAGGTAAAGGCAACAGTGAGCCGCATATGAGCTCCTGGCTGGCTGCGCGTCACCGCAGGAGCCACGTGTGTCTTTAACACTGATGCAGCCGGGAGAAAGTGGCCCTTGTTAAGAGCCCCGGAGGATAGTGAGAAGGCAAAAAAAAAGAAGAAAATTTTAATTAGATTTTCTTTTAGGCTGCATATTCAGTCGAGACTATGATATTAAAGATATATATATAAAAAAAGAAAACATGGATTGGACATGCTTATATGTTTTCTTTAAACCAATAGTCACGATTTGGTTAAACTTAAAAAAAAAAAAGTTTAATATTCGCTCTAAAATAAGCACAGACCATTCAAAGCTGCTTTTAAAAGCTGCATATCCCCCCTCAGCTAAAGCCTTTCCCTCCTCCTCATCAATAAATAAGCAGCTGAATAAATAAAAAATTCTAATATGTCTGCAAGAGTCCCTTCACACAGTCAAATCACGGAAAAAAACCTCGGATAAAATGTTAAAATTTGTTCTTTAATGAAACACATATTGCAGTTCAATAATTAATAAATTAAAATTACATGAATGAAATAAATAATTAGAAATATTTAACCAGGGAAACAAACAAATAAACAAAAAAAAAATTATAAACAAAACATTACATAAATAAATTACCTCAGCTAAACAGCAATACAGCAAAAACCTGTACGGATATATTTATGTGCATCGACTGATTCCAATGAAAATATTTACATTGTACACGTATACTTACATGAAGCAGTTTCTTTTTCTCTTCAAGGAAAAAAATAAAACATTAAAACATGGTGATTCTTTTAACAAGCAACGATTCCATCATGACGCGCGCATATTTATACAAATAAACAGCAGGGAAATTGAAATAAAGACATACATAAAATAATAATTTAAAGGATAATTTAATCTCATATATATATCGATTGTGCCATCTTAAAAAAAATCGTCAAATCTGAGACTGTTATTTTCTTTTTAAACTCCATCTCTTCCCTTTAAAGCACAACAACAAGCTGAGCTGCTGTCAGAATTAGATTTTTCTCAAGCTAAACAAGGAGGTGTGTGTGTGTGTGTTTGGGGTGGGGGGGATTCCCAATAAATATATAATGAAGTAAACATGACCTCACTCAATAAATAGTTCATAAGACAGCCGGCCCACGCTGGAGGGGAAATGAAACATGGCCACTAAATTGAAAATATATTTTAGTCTTTTATTACAATATTCTGCAGAGATGTTTCTCTTTTAGCCACGAGGCCTTAAAAACAACCATGTTAGAACTTTAACTCCAGGAAAAGATCCCTGATTTATAGAAATAAAAACAAGTGGAAGGAATAACAAGTTTAGACAGAAAATGAAGTGTTTGGTGATAATTTACAGAAGGTTATTTGGCAGTAATCTAATCTCAGCTCTCAGAACCAACTGTCCGCTTAATCCCCCCATAGACCTGAATTAATGTCAGACTGCATTGTCATGAACTCCAAGGGAAGAAAATCTGCGACACTAACCAAGTGCTTTGATTAAAACAACCTCGTTCTGCGTGGAAATAAATAAAACTGCTGCTAATGTTGGGAAATAATGACAATCAGCGTTTAAAAGGAATAGAGATAAAAACCGCAGCAGCAGCTCTGAGTGCGCTGCGTTAAAAAGGTGAGGCATAGTAAGTGGAAACAGTGGTTCTTACTTGATCCGTCAAACGACGCCTTATTGACTCCTCGTCTCCCTCTGACAGAGTCGTGGTGGGTGTTTGAGTTTTTTCTTTTTTCAGTCATTGTTCCTCTTTAGTTTTTTTTTTTCTTTTCGTTTTTTAAAGAGTCTGATGATTGAAAAAGAGGGCGTGAGTTAGGAAATATAATACAAATCATTTTCATCAGTTCCAAGTCTTTTGTGTGTTTATTTTTTCTTGTTTTGAATTTTTTTTTTTTTTTTTAGACGCATGCTGAGTATTTCATTCGTTTCTGTTTCTGCCGCTGGTTGCAGAACCAGACCCGCACCACGTTCTTTTTCAGGTCCAGCTTTTCAGCAATCGCTGCGATTTTCTCCGAGGAGGGACGCGGTTGGATGGCGAAGTAGGCCTCAAGCGAGCGCTTCTCCGGCGCGGCTATCGACGTGCGCTTCCTCTTCTTCTCCGCGCCGTTGAACAACTCGGGCTTGTTAAGTTTCTCCCTGTGTGATTTCTCGGCTTCCTCCAGCCAGGCTTGCAGGATGGGCTTCAACGCGATCATGTTGTTGTGGGACAAGGTGAGGGACTCGAAGCGGCAGATGGTGCTCTGGCTGAGGGAGCCCACTCCGGGAATCTTAAGGCTGGCTAAAGCTGACCCCACGTCCGCCTGGGTGACCCCGAGTTTGATCCTTCTCTGCTTAAACCTCTCCGCGAACGCTTCCAAGTCCCTGGGATCGGCGTCCACGTCGTTCATGCCCATGTGCGGCGGCAGCCCGTGGGCATGAGCCATGTTGATGGCCGCCTGGTGCATGTGGTTCATGCCAGCCATGTGGGCAGGGTGCGCAGGCGTGGAAACCACCGAGCCGTCCGGCCCTGCCATGGCTCCCAGCGCGAGTCCCGGGGTGATGTGGTCCAGCAGGTCCCCCTCCAGCGCCTGGTGAGGCTGGTGATGGTGGTGGTGATGGTGGTGATGATGGTGGCCAGCCAAAGCGGACGGATGAGAAATAGGCACCGAGGATGATGAGGAGGAAGAGGAGGTGCAGGGCAGAGTGTTCATTGTGTGGTAGGTCGCGTCAGGCTTGAAGGGGCTGTGATGTGGAGGGTGGTGGTGGCTCTTGGTCTGCGAGACGATATCCACCGCCGCTAGAGCTTCAGCCCGGGCCAACAAACTCTCATCCAAGCCTCCGAATATATTGCTCTGCAATTGCAAATAGAATGCACACATAACTGTCAGCAGGGAATTCTCCCTCCACTCCTCGGTTTAAAACATTTCCAGAATGAGGGGAAAAAAAAGAAATCCAAAAAAAAAAAAGGGGAGCACACAAAACAAGACACATGCAACATCCCAGGTCATAAAAATTTATACCAAAGGCAAAGCCTACTGAATACATAAGTTGAGCAGAGGAAGAAAAAAAACATGGAGGTGTTGGGTGATTTGCTGTGCAGACATAAAAAAAACATCAAGCAGGAAAAAAAAGTGGGCTGTCAAAATGTGCCTTTAAGCAGTGATTATGCAGAATACGTACCGGTGGGGTTGGGAGACAAGCTCTGCGCATCACCTCGGAGCTGCTGCTGCTGCCGCTGCTGCTGATGATGGTGCTGCTGCTGTGGCGGGAGGACGAGCAGGAGGACGAGGGCGCGTTGGAAGTCAGAGTGGAGGACGAGGACGAGTGCAGAGAGTACTTGGGTTCGGGCAGGCTGGTGTGGGCCATGGTGAAAGCCTGCTTGCTGTTCAGAGACATCATCATCATATTTGCTGGCGCCCGAACCTCCGAAAGTTCCTTTTTAATAAGTTAAGACTCCGCCTCCTCGGCTCGGAGTTCAAGTCCAATAGCTTGGCAGGAGTCTCAAGTCGCTGTAGAGTTAAAAAAAAAAAAAAAAAAAAAACGTTCAGGCAAAAAACAAGCGTTCCGACACCGAGTCACATTTATTTCTGCTGAGTGGAGCGCTGCAGCTGAAGCCCCTTCCTTTCTGGACATGTGGCGCGATCTTCAAAAATAACAGCCTTTCTCCATCAATCTCCGACAGGTTGTTTTTGGCAAATATTATTTTTGTTTTGGTTCTTTTTTTTTTGTGATTTTTTTTTAAACATAAAAAAAAACAAGTAAAAAAAAAACAGCTGCTCCTCACAGATGCCAAAAAAAAAAACTGCAAATCAAAAGTTTCTCTTCGGGATTTCCAAAATATTTGCAGTTAGAAGTCGCTATTCTTGCTCTTTATCGGTAATTTTAGTTTTTAAAAAAAAATCCGTGTGGAAAACTGCGGAAGGTCTTGGTGACTGTACCTCTTCGACTCGGTTGAATGCTGCGGGGACCCAAACTGGCTGCGCTCTGAGGCGAAGGGCAGACTGAGTCTCTCTCTCTCTCCCTTCTCTCTCACGCACACAGACGCCCTCCCTCTCCTCCACTCTTCGTCTCTCTCTCTCTCTCTCTCTTTCACACACACACACACACACACACACTCCTCTCACAGCTGCACCTGAAAAACCCTTTCATGATTTATTATTCTTCATTAGCCACACCGCCGCCGCCGCTGGGGACTGTGCGCATGGGCAGTCTACAACAAGGCATTTATTTCCAATGATTCTACTTCATCACCAACACCTCGTTACCAGCAGCTCTTCTAATGAGCCACAGCGAAGTTTTTTCCCCAATAAATTCATTCTTTGTGCTCTGAAGAAATATTTTTTTTTTTCGTTAAACCTCGGAAAGCAAACAGAGAAGTAACTAAAATTCAACAATAAGAGCAAATATATTTTCTATTTTTTAAATTTTCTTATTTTATTGCATTGTATGGATTGTATTTTACCGTAAACAACCAAAAGGAAACTAATTTTTCAAAAAAATGCTGTAGTCACAAGTTAAATTTGATTTTCTTCATCTCTTTCGATTTAAAAAAGCAAACATCAAAATAAACTTTGAATATTTTTCCCCGTGTCATCCTAGAATTGCACCTTCCTTTACAGCTATAAAGCATGAAACCCAACTTTGATTTAAAATATAACCATAATAAAAACCATCTACTTTAAAACATGAATATTCCTGTCATAGCGGGCTATTATCTTATCTCTACGCTAATTAAGACCACATTATCTGTAACGTAATTACAATATTTAATCAGGGCGTAATTAACTAGAAGTGTCTAAGTTGTTTAAGATGATCTGCAGGGTGATCGAGTTACAACGTGTCAGGAATAGAATAATTCTATATTTAATTTATCATTTAAATCATTTGAATTCCCATGTAAACAAATCTCTATATTTCGTTAGTAGTATTTTTATTTTAATGGAAAGCATCTGCCCGCATCCTCTGATGTTTTTATTATAGATATTAGAGATCTTACCAGTTTAAACACACTTTTTATTCTAGTTGTATTTTATTTGTTTTTATTTACTCTTATATTTCATTGCGTTCCGCTCTTTTGGTGAGATCGGCATCTACTTAGTGATGATTTAAAGCATACCAGAGCAAATATCGCAGCTCCTGATGCAGTCCATGCCTTCAGTATAACACTGGCAGAGAAAATGTGCTGAGATTCTGTTGGCTTCTGCAGAGAAACACTAGATCTCACTCCCACAGTTTCCCTTCCATATACAGATATAGTGAATTTCCTCACAGCTGCATTGTTGGATTGTTGGTGCTGCCAGAGCAGATCCAGAAATGCTCTCCAGCAGCAGCGAGACACGGTTACCCCCAGTGGGACAAACAGGCTCTGCTGGAGCCACCTTAAGAAATGGGGGTGAAATGGGGGCTGCTGGAAGGTGGGGGGGTGATCAGGGCTCCGGAGACATCAAGGAGGGATCAGCGTCTGTTCACATCTACCGACAAGACTGATTTATGATGAAACTTTAAAGGAATCATTTATATTTCACCACCTCTAAATCGGTGTATGAAATTTTCATTCACAATGAAACACAAAAAAAGTATATCTTAAGTCAAATAAATCAAGCCCCGGCTTCTTAAAAGCAATTGGCTTTGAAGCATAGCCGATTCTCCAACACTTTCCTTGGCAGGTATATAGTAACCCCCCCCACCCCCATCCTAAAGGCTTTTGCATCCTTTGCCAACAGTTTTCTCACGTTTGAGGGAGGACATCATGTCTGAATGTTTTACAGGATTACCTCTGAACGGTTTGTCATGGCGAAAAAAAAAACACAGGTACACCACACTGTTCACCTGGAGTCAGAAATCTAAATGTGGAGTCTAAAAGTATTCACCCCCTCGAAGTTTTTTATTTTGTGTAGCCTAATAATCCAAAACAAAATTGCAGTTGAGTTTGTAAAGGTGAAGTAGCAACTATGTACATACATATAAATATACGTATATA
>NW_015151141.1:148156-151319 GCF_000732505.1 Cyprinodon variegatus
ATATATATATGTATGAACATGAATTTGGGAATGGAAGGACAAATTGGTCTGCCATGTGGAAAGTTTGTTAATGCTATGTATGATATCTTATATTTAAATTGTATGTGAGAACATGCTGTATGTTTTCATTTTTCTCAACAATGTGATGTTTTTGTTTTTCAATCTTCAAGGAAAAAAAGGCTGATCTGTAAATTTCACTGTTTATAGTGGTTTTGTCTATGAGCTCTCCTATCCCAGCTGTGGATCTTCAGTAGCTTTAAAGGATCTCTTCTGGTTTCTTTTTGGGGGGGGTTTCTGATTCTATCTGGGTTGTTAGTTTCTGGTGAGGTCAGTTTGGGTTTCTTTTTGGGGGGGGTTTCTGATTCTATCTGGGTTGTTAGTTTCTGGTGAGGTCAGTTTGGGTCATTTTACTTTAGTTGATTCAGACTCCATAGTCCTCCATAGTTCACTGCTGGTTTTTAACATAACATCTTGCCCTGTTTTTGTCCTGCTTTCTTCATGCCTCACTACAAGTTTTTTTTTGTTCTTGGTTTTTATCAAAATTCACCATCTTTCTTTCAACACTCCTGTCTGGGTTTTGGCCCAAATCAGACATTACAAAATAGATACTAATTTCAAAAGAAGCAAAAACATTTATATTAATATTATAATTTCAACACTTGAAAAAAAAAAAAAAACTTCCTTTTTCATAGATGGATTAATATAAAAAGATATATCATTTATAAGAATATCCACTCAGTGCTCAGTTAAATCTGCATTTTGTTGTTTATATCTTTTCTTTTTGTTATTTCCTCTGTTTTCTATTTATTTATTGGAAATCAAAAACATCCAACATTTATTGAGGAGGCAGGAAATTCTACTTTCAGTTGATGTGTTTTTCTGTTTACTGAAAGAAATGGAACAGGCCAGTAGGTGTTCATAATTCCAAGATATTATGTAATAGTTATAGAATACACAAGAATATAAAAAAAATCCTTTTTGTAGGGCATCACATTTCTGCCATGTTCGAAATCCTGACTATGTCTTGTAATGATTTTGAAGTCAAATTATGACATGAATGGGCCATTATTTTATTTAAGTGGCAGCAATCAGCTTCCATATCATTATGTTTACTACAGATGAAACGTCATGGTGATTTGTAGCAAAAAGCCGTTCCTTTACAGCATCGCTTGTCAATATTTCCCAAAATCTAGATCAGTTTAGTTGTAATTCTAAAATAACACATCTGATGTTAGTAGATTTAAATGGGGTCAGAATTCACCTAAACTGCTCTCCACATACATTTTAAACATTTTACACACGCAGATTTCCTACCACGAGACCCATCATGTCATACACATAAGTGCCTGCTCCGTCAGTGACAGATTGCTGTACCATATATGCACCAGGGTGCGCTATGACAGATTCTTCCTCCCAACATCTGTAAGACTCTATAACCACCACTGTTCCTTCCTAACAACCTCAATAAGTTGTTACATTCATGTTGATTTTGCACAGTTTCTATCTTAGTCAGTTAAATAACATACTGCTGTCTGTCACAATGTTTTTAAGAGATCTGACCCACATACAGAAAACCACTCAGAGAAACCAGAATAAAAGTTTAACAGGTTTATTGAGGAGTACAGTTGGGTTGGATTCAGGGGAACTCAGTGAGCGGGATGATTAATGTCCTGCTCAGTGTGAAATTTAAACAATCCTTCCAGGGGGAGAAGGCCAAACATCCGAATATGCAGGATGACTTCCTGCCAAAAGGCAAAAGACAAAAACAACGTTAGATTTAGAGAAACAAAAGACTCATTTAGGCTCAGCTAAACTCAGCTTGGCTAGAGTACCCAAAACTGGCAAACACTCTGGCGTCAAGGTAGTGACAGTCCACCATCCTCAGTAATGAGCCGCAGGTGTGTGGGAGGACCAATGAGAACAAGGCACCACCTGCTGGTGGAGGGAGAAAACACAAAAACACAACCCACACAGACTGGATTCCTAACACTGTCATTTTTCACATCTCTGATGTTGCTGCTTTTTCAGATATCAACTATTATAAAAATGTCCATAGCTGTATATTTGTTCTCCAGGTGCACGGTTTATATAATTATAACACTTTACAGATCAGTATTTTATTATTTATCTTTTAACTCTTCACTATTATATTATACATTATACATTTTTCTAAGGTTCTATAATCTTTTTGTTGCTGTATTCTATTTTATTCTATCTCTGTGCGCTCAGACTTCATATCCAGCAGCATGTCTGACAGTAATTGATAACTTTTATTAAACACAATACTGGATATAAAAGGAAATGCTTAACAATACATGTAAAGTGATTAGAAATATAAAGGTCTTTGTTCACTGTGATGGACTGCACTGCAAAAACGATCTAGAAATTAGATAGAAGTATAAAAAAAAATTCTTAAAATAAGTGTATTTGCCCTTAATTTGAGTGTGTAAATAAGATGATCTGCCAATGGAATGAGTACATTTAGGCTTAAAATAAGATAATCAGATATTATGCACTTGAAATAAGAGACTGCAACTGTTGTTTTCTTATTTGAAATGTAAATAGTCTTATTCCATTTGCAAAGTGCCTCACTCACCTGCTTAATTCAAGAGAAAATTAACTTAATTAAGGAAAAATTGACCTGCTTAGGTAAAAATATTTTGCAGGGTGACGACATACCCGGGTTGGACCCCGCCTTTCACCGTAACCCTGACGGATAAGGTGGAAGGACTTTTAGATGGATTTTCCTCAATATAAACAGCTTACATTAGCTTAAAATAAAGAATGTTCCAAATCTACCTTCAATCCAGATTTTAGAGCATATTGCTGCTGCTGTCTGTTAGGAATCCAGTTTGTGTAGGTTGTGTTTTGGTGTTGTCTCCTTCCACCACCAGATGGCGCCTGGTTCTCGTTGGCCCTTTCACACACCTGCAGATGGTTGCCTCATTACCTGAGGACTCTTAAGCTGCTGACTGCCACTACCTCGACACCAGAGTGTTTGCCAGTTTTGGGTACTCTAGCCAAGCTGAGTTTTGCTGAGTCAAACTGAGTTTTTTGTCTCCCTGAGTCTTAACCTTGTTATTTTGTCTTTGCCAATCGGCAGGAAGTCATCCTGCAAGCTGGATGTTTGGACCTTCTCCCCCTGGAAGGATCGTCAAGAGCT
>NW_015151141.1:153413-154768 GCF_000732505.1 Cyprinodon variegatus
TCGTAAGCTGCTGACTGCCACAAGCTCGACACCAGAGTGTTTGCCAGTTTTGGGTACTCTAGCCAAGCTGAGTTTTGCTGAGTCAAACTGAGTTTTTTGTCTCCCTGAGTCTTAACCTTGTTGTTTTGTCTTTGCCTCTCGGCAGGAAGTCATCCTGCAAGCTGGATGTTTGGACCCTCTTCCCCCCGAAAGGATTGTTTGAGCTTCACACTGAGCAGGGGATTCATCTCCACAAGTACAGTTCAAGTACCACAGGAAATCTAAGTGGCAGTCAGCTCCTCCGCTCCTCAAGTAACCTACTAAATCTGGGTAAACCCTGTCCGCCCTCCAATGAGCAAACAAATTTCTGGAACAACCCACACCGACTGAATTCTGGGAAGGACACCTTTTCTGGAAACGTGAGTCCAGTAGATGTTCAACCTTTTTGCAAATCGATG
The DNA here is from genome assembly GCF_000732505.1 of Cyprinodon variegatus. Taxonomy (NCBI): domain Eukaryota; kingdom Metazoa; phylum Chordata; class Actinopteri; order Cyprinodontiformes; family Cyprinodontidae; genus Cyprinodon; species Cyprinodon variegatus. The sequence continues at coordinate 153,851 of NW_015151141.1, forward strand.
CTCAAATTTCCCACTGAGCCTGAACTAATCACAGAACTTCCCCTTTCACCTTTCAGTCCCGGTTCACCAGCGTTCAGAGCAACACTGGACCCATCTCGACTTGTTTTCAATAAACCTGTTAAACTTTCCCCTGGTTTCTCTGAGTGGTTTCCTGCATGTGGGTCAGATCACTCAATAAGATCATGACAGAAAAAAATAATGACTGTTTAACTGAGTTATTTATTGATGACTTCACTGAACAAATGTTTTAACTGCTTAGCAGAGCAGTGATTAGCCTGAAGATGCTTTGCTAGTTACTGGTTTGTGAATCGGGATTTCCTGAAAAGTAGCCGATCACAGACGGTTTATGTTCTCTGGTTGTTACCACCTTCAATGTGACAAAGGTTGGCAGGAGGCCACAGAAACAGATCCACAGAGTTAGTAGAGAGACCCCTGGCAGCTGTGTGGAAAGCTATCCACTACCCCTGAGAAGGAACCTGCTTTTATTAATGTGACATTTTGGAATCTCATAGTTCTGAATCTGTAAAAGTTTAAATATACTCATGGAGACGGGTTTACATGTCTGTTTCCGAATAAGGCTGCTCATATTAGTATTTATTGCGCATGTGCCCTCTTGACAGAATTCTGGTTTCATAGACTGACAGAATTTAAAGTCCTATATTTGCAGAGTTGTCAAGTTGTGAAGTATAAATACTTCTACTCATTACATTTTCACACAAGTATCTATACTTTCTATTTCTTGCATTTTTAAAACATAGTTACTCGTTACTTTCGGCTTCGGTTTAATGTTTATAAATATTTATTTCACATCCATCCAATGCAGATCATTGGCTCCATCCACATCTAGTGAAAACGAGTGTAATTGGATGAGGCATGTAACGCAAATACTCATTGGTTAGCTAAAGGAAATCATCAGAA
>NW_015151141.1:155917-165334 GCF_000732505.1 Cyprinodon variegatus
ATATATTTTCTCAGGAAAGGTTTGTTACCATTTTCCTCAGGGCTTTCTGTCCTCCCCGCTGTAGATGTGTTTCTGCTGCAGCATAACTGATCCAAATGGTAGCGTTGGCTCCCTAGCAGACCATGAGATGTGCAGAAGCCTTTTAATCATCCTTTCGTTCAGGTGTCAGGTGTGCAGTTAGCTTCTGTTTATGTTTTCTTAAACGGGGAGTTAATAACATAATCTAAGACTGGATGCAGTGGATCAAACATGGGCTCTGTGTCTGAAAACCACAAGAAATTTCTTTTTTATGCCATGCTGAAATGCTGTTTGCCTTATATTCTCATACTTACTTCCAGGACTGCTGCTGCAGAGGTGCCTATTCGCTTTCTTCTCAGCCTCCCTCAGGAGAGCTCTCCACGTTAACAATCCCAATTACACCAAGACCACCAGAGACAGCTGTTTTTATTACAGAACCGCTCCTCTGTGGCTCCAACAAGGTATCTTACCTCCAAGACACGAGTGGAGCGCAGATAAAGCCTGAACGAGAGGGAGAGGAGTGTGGAGTGAAGTGAATGAAGTCTCCTGACTGCTTGTGGAGGTTATACCTTTATTCTCTTTATTCTCCCCCTTCCTCTTTACATGCTAGAGCAGAAGGTCAATGCTTGTTGCATGAGGGTCTACAAAGAGATCTGACTCAAGGCAGCTGCAAATCATGTAAAGAAGGGGTTGTTTCAGCCAACAGTGGAGCTTTATTTATTCATCTGCTTTACCTGGGACATGTGAAGGGCTCCAAGAGGAACATTCTGCCTTTAATGTGTTGTTTAAATGCATACAACCAAAGCTAAAAGCCTTCCAGCTTTACTAAATGTCACACAGAGAGGTGCAGTTCTGAAACAATGCTAGTGGCTCAGTGCCTGAGATAACAATAGGTGTTAACAGCTGTACTCAACTTGCAGATCTTCTGACTGGTTTCCATTTTATAACTTCTAGAGCTAAACTGGACATAAAGCAGCTCTCATTATATTTGAAAATATGTGTTTTAGTTAAACAATCAGCTACTTCAAGTAACAGCATCCTATTGTTTTCCACAGACGGTTTGTAAGTATGGGATTTCCTGAGTATTGAGAAGGCTGCTAAAAGCTCTAGCAAAGTGTAAAAACGTGCATAGATTCTCATGGTGGTGTCCAGAGGGTTTGTGTTGGTGATGAATTATCACAGCCTAACATCTTCACAAGTTCTACTCATGTGAGGGAAAAGCGAGGCCAAACAGATGCATCAACCCCAGCCATCCTACAAAACAGAAAAGACCTTTAAGCTTTTTTTTTTTTTTTTGTCTTAGGAGTCCAGCAGCTAATATCAGGGATTTCCTTTTGGGCTTTTTAACAGAAATTTAATCTTCCACTCCAATTTTCCATTCAAATAATTTCTTTGGCCTCCACAGGGTTGGAAAAACAAAAGAAACCTGTATTAGAATCAGAAATAGACATAATTTAACATGCCCAGAGGGAAATTACTTTTGTTACACGCTCCAGATATACAAATATTTATATATATATATATACTATATATATACAACTTATGGACAGACTTATCAGCAGACAGTTATTATTATTTTTTAGTCAGCACCCTGACTTTAGCCCAGTTTGCTATCATCCCTCCAACTTGGTAAGTGTTGCTTCTTGTGTTACAATTAACCTATATAGTCAGAGACCAGGAAATGATGGTAAAATCACGATGTCTAACTGCTAATGTTGCTTACTCAAATTCTCTATTTTCTCCAAGAAACAAACAGTGCAGAAAGGGGTTCCAAATGAGCTCTTTTTTTGTCCTTAAAATGACTAAACATTATTTCAATCTGAAAAACTCACAGAGAGAAAAGATAATTAGAAGAATTTATTGATAAGAAAGTATAGTCTTTGGCGCTCAGACCTCGGCAGGAACATTCATGCTGAATTATGCTTTAACATGCATGAGTAGATGAATGAGAATAGGGATGTTCCCCCCGGCCTGAAACTGGTGGTGGTTTGATCCGAGCTGGTTGACAAGGTGATCTGCTGGGCAGAATTATGGGACTAGAAGACTGAGGGAGCTGACGCCGGGGCTTCACTCAGACTCAGGATATAGAGGTCCTGCTCGGTGATGCAGGTACCGTGAACTGTCCATGATGAGCAAGCATGAAGCGACAGTGGAGAGGAAAAACTCCCCTTTGGGAAGAAACCTCTGGCAGAACCGGGCTCAACATGGTGGTCTTCTGCCGGACCAATGCGATGAGACGAGGGATGGTGACAACTGGGATTAATACTCTCTGATGAGGTTGAGGTGAAGTCGTGTCATGAAGGACGATTCAGCTGCGATGGCGGAGAAGGGGATGGAGGTGGGTGAATTGTCGTCTGAATCGAAATCCGACATGCGATTGCAGGATAGCGGCTGGGGTGAGATTTGAAAGGAGTTTATAAAGTGGAAGCAGGACGCTGATTGGGCTTCGTGGTGGAGTAGTTCGAAGCTGATTGGCTCGCTTCGGAGACGGATCGGCTTCTGATGATGGAGGTAAATCAGAGTTTCTTCAATTGAACTTCCGCTAGAGCTTCATTATAAAGAAAAAAAACAAAAAGGTGGGTAAAATACAAGGTTATGGCTCCTTTAAAAATGTCAGAGTGACGCCTCCATGACTTTTTTCTTAATCTTACCAACAAACCAACTAACAAACAATTTAATGATACCAACATGATAGTGACTGGTAGAACTGAGGAACCCAAGGTTCGACATTCATACTGAAGTAGTAAACCAACAATATGCCTCTAGTCTTACCTACCCCTGAAACTCCAAGTCGTGCACACATTCATACATGACACACAGATTAGTAAGCTCTAGGGGTTCAGTCTCCTGCTAAGGACACTTTGAAGTGCAGGTTGGGGGTCAGGGGCTTGAAAAGAACCTCTGAGTGTCTGATTGCCTGATAATTCCTCACGTAATAAACCACAGCCTCTCAATGCACATTAAGTCATTACTTCTTAAGGGATAGTGAGAAAAGAAAAGGTTAGTATGGATGAGTAGCATTGGCTTTTTACCCCAACCAGCTTGGATCCAAACTAGCCCCTCATCGGCCCTTTAAGGATTTTAGGTTTTTGTTTTGTGTGACATATTCTCCTACAAAAAGAGACCAAATGCTGAACTCTATTATTTAGTTTTTTTGTTACAGTAAGAGACTCAAATCTGCATTTGTTTCCGGATCACATGAGAGAATACACTCTCTGTCTTCAGCGAGCTGTAATAGAAACAAGACACTGGAGTGAATTCAGTCAGTTTTCTGGTATAATGCTCCTGTCAGCAAAAACTCCAATAAAGGCAATGAAAGCTCGTCTTCCCCGTCGCTAACATCTCAGTCATCGAGCAACAAATTTAATCCACTGCAGTTTTTCCACCTTTTCAACCTTCTGCGGTATCAGTTCTATTTAGATGTTGCTCTGACTGCAAGGGTTTTCCAGCACTGTTTAATGATTCTATTTAAATGATTGAATCATTTTCATAAATCATAATAAGGGTAGTTAAAGATAAAGTATTGCATGCTGTGTATAAAGGTTATGTATGAAAAGGCAAGCAAGTGGCCTCGTGGCAGGATGGTTGAAACCAGGCTCTAATTGTTCCATCTTCTTATTACTCAATGAGTCTTCTGAGCCTTCTGCATGTGTTGTTGCAGGTAATTCATTATCAATTCACTTTTCAGCAACAATTTAACAAATCATCCAGTCATATTAAACGTTTAAAGTTTCTATCTAAGGAGAACCAGCTAATTACATCCAGTCATTCACTTTACAGGATATTTTTCTCTATGAGAAGCAGATAGAGACTTTGGATAGTAGATTGACTGTTCAGCAATCCCTCACATTAAGCATACATGCAGCGACAGTGAAGAGAGAAACTTATTTTGAACAGAAAGAAATAGTTGACTAATTGGAGCACATCCAGTTAGTCACTGTAAAAGCTGAGCCCATAACTACAGTAGGAGAGAAACAGGACTAAACCCTGAAAAACATACCCAGCAGATATTTCTTTCCAGGATGGTGTCACAGCCAAAAAAAACAACAGAACAGATGAAGCTACTATGATGAGAAAAAGTGGAGAGAACATAAAGTTAGAGGTTGAACAACCAAATTTAACTTAACATAGGTGCTGCAGTTCCATTTGACTTCATTATATCAACGCTTTTCATGAAATTTGAAATGGAATAACTTTTGGTTATACGGACATATACTCTCTTTATTATGTAGCTGTATGTCTGAAATAAATAAATAAATAAATGGAAATCGTGGTCTGTTTCATTTCTGTTCTGAGGAGAATTTGCAGAATTTTTAACCTGCTGCTGTTTTTTGTATTTACAGCACTTTTCCCTTGATTTATTTATCTCTTTTCACTGTGATTGCAGCAGTTTTGCTTTGCTGTACTTTATCCCATTCAATTTTTAAATATATTTCTGTGTTTAGGGGTTTGTATATTTTTTGTTTCTGCAGCGCCTTTGCACCTGTTGTGAGGCCAACTTGTCACTGCAGATAATAGCATTATTGACATTTTTTATGAGGCAAACTACATTTATCATGTGTAGACCATTAAAGATATCCATGCATGCATTACAGTTTTGATTGACATTGCTAATCTTGATTTAAGATACAGTTGACCAATTTAAGTTAAATCCAAAATAATGCATTCTGTGTTCAAATTTGTCAGTCATCTGGGCCACTGCAACCAAAATCAGGCTTAACTAGAGGCAACAATAATATATCTTTATAAGCTTTGTAAGGATGCAGTCTGAAAATGTTGATTTAAGTTGAAATCTGTTAATAGTGTGCAGCAGATCCCACTAATCTGGGGTAGATAGAATTCAACCTCAGGCACTAAAGGCAGAAAACAAATAAAACCGCCCCAAATTTCCCTATTACGCACCAGGTGCCAACCTTAGGGGGATACGCATTAGATTCAAGCCCAGCCCGGTCCATAAGCTGCAGGGCAGCAGATGATAAGGTCAAGCTTCATAATGATGTCACATACCTTTAGGTACTTCAGATCAATATCGAGAGAGACGTGTTAAACCCGACATCCAGCCAAATAAAGCCTGGTTGGCCAAAAAAAAAAAAAAAAAAACCACTTTGAGATTGTTTCAACTGATAAAATTGGATTCTTTCAGTCAAGCTGCTATTGGCAAAGATCCAGCCGGTGTCTATTTTTGTGATTCTTGATTTAAAAAATCGTATATTTTAATACTGTGTAGATATTTATATACTGTATAATAGGGGGAATGATTACCTGTAAACTGAAAGTTTTTGATCTATCATTGATGCACATGGTTCTGTTGGCTAATATTTAACATGACAGAGATTCCCTTTGGTAAAACTGACCTTTATACCACAAAAAACTCAGTGGGAGAAAGGCATTTAATGTGAGGAGCAACACTTCAGAACTTGTGACTATAAGGAATTCATATGTCAAGTGCTGTACGGATGATTAATGTAGCAGGAGGATTGTGAGATTCGGTACAACCTGAATGAGTATTTCTGCTGTGTCTCTCATTAGTTTGACTGCCCCACAGAGTAATATATTGCTTGTCACTGGGTTGTCTAATGGCTGATGCTAATTGACCTTCCTTTCCCCCCCGTCTTCTGCACAAATAAAAAGATTTCTCTGTGCCATGTGATGGAGCGTGTCACAATCTGATCCGACAAATTAAAAAGCTCTTTGCTGTCATGCTGTCATGGTGCGAAACCCTGCCTCATCAGCTCTAATGATCACTTCCAACACCAAACCACCGCAGTGCACTGCAAAGCACAATACTAAAAGGGCATGCTGTAGCAGATATCTGAATATCTGTCAACAGGATAACCATCAGCGCTGTTTAATCATGAACAGCTCTTCCATCTACTGCATACTGTAAGCCAGGCATGCTTTCTGTAGATTATATTCACACATTCACATGAATATATATCTAACATGGTGGTGGCAGCGTGGTGATAAGAGGTTGCTTTGCTTCTAAAGAACCTGGAAAACATGCTGAAACTGTTGACGCCATGAATTTGGCTTTCTACTGGAAAAGGACAAAACACACAGCTTTATGGAGAATGATCCAAGATGCACCAACAAATTCACCTCTGGGAAAAACACATGCTGTTTCTCAATATGTGTACTTGTGCATTCTCATGTTCTCGTGTACTCGTGAAACGTCATCAGCTTCAGCCCTAGTACTGTTCCAATTCACAAGAACAGCAGACCGAGAACAGCCAAAGTCCTCGGATGTTGTTCTCACCACTCCCTCTTTACCCAGCATGCATCAGAGCAGACTTGTCCGTTCTTGAGACTGACAGCTATCCCAGCATGCACTGCGGCAGCAGCAGCTTTCAATGGAGCACTCACAGAGCTCACGGCATTAAAGTAAAGGATATTTATTCTGTTGCCGTTGTTCAATAAAAGTATGTTTTAAGATAATTTGAGGCGAGAACATCATACTTTTAAGCGTCACTATATGGCCCACTGGCTCTGATGGTGAGTTTTTTGTTTTATTTGGCAAAATGTTCATTTGTTTATATTTATCTGACTGTGCTTATTATTATTCCCCCACTAATTGAAAAAAGTAAGAATTTATTATTATCTAGACTCTAGATAATAATAAATTCTTACTTTTTTCATTTCACTCCCTGTTATTAATAGCCTCTAGATTCTAGAGACCATTAATAACAGGAGGTGAAATGCAGCTCTAGACGAGCTGAGCATGTGGTGACGTCATCGGTACGCTTCTGTTCCAATTGAACCATATTTATACTGCTTGCTCCCGTTCTCCCCAAATCCAGACTTTCCTGTGTTCTTCTCAAGAACCTACTGGCCGTTCCAGTGAATTGAGAAATGCCACAGTTTAAAGTAATTAGGTCCAGAGGTGGGTCATAACTACTAAGTTACTGTTACTTAGTTACCTAGTAACTTTTTGACAAAAATATACTTTTAGGAGTTGTGGCTAAACGAGTGCTCTTTTATGTACACAAGCTTGAACCTATTGTGACATTTGGATGTCAAGCTAATCTACAGTAAGAAAATATGGTCACTGGATGTACTGGTTACATAAGTCAATCCAGCTCAACTCAAAACTTTAAGTGCTGTACAGGTAAAACGGGCTTTAGGGCCGACTAGTATCAGCCAATTAGAGGATCCCAATGTTCTGGCAGTTGTAAAGATATGAAGGAGGTCGCTGGGAGGTTGAGCCAATGTAAGATTTAAAAAGAAACAGTAGGATTTTATGATCTAATTTAAACGCAACTGGAAGCCAGTGCTGCAAAGCCAGGACAGAGGCTGTGTGGTCATGCTTGTGTTTGCTGCTAAGGATACAGGCAGTTAATAAAGCATGGATTAACCTCACCAGATCTTTATGTGACAAGCATCAGTTTACTTTTAATACAATTTTCAAATGTTATAAACAATTTTTGACGATGAGTTAACCCGTCATCAAATATTGCAGCTAGACTTTTTGCAGAATGGGAGAACAGAGATAGATTGAAGCAGAATGATGAAAAATGGTCCCTATGTCCTCCAGCAGTCTAAGCCTATAGCAGCATAACTATAGAGATAGCTCAGGATAACCTGAGCCACTCTAACTATAAACTTTTTTTAAGAAGCTAGTTTTTTGCTGTTTGAAAAAGCAGCCAAAACATGTTATATATCTGTTACTAATTACTCATTCATCAGTGTTTATCATGCATTAGTCATTCAAGTGACATAACTGACCAGTTCCTTACCATGTAGTTAGCCTATCTGTTTACCTATGTATTTCTTCTGGTGTTGATATATCCCACATTTCAGACTAAGCTACTGCTCGTGAGCACAATAACTATTTGTCAGCATAATATTTAGCATGGATATATAAGGGGAGTATTATTGTAAAGTGGTATCAAGAAATGTTTTATTTCTACAAAAAAAAAAACATTTTCAGATCATATCTACAAACTCAACATAAATCACTTTATTATATCTGCAGGATTACCTCTATGCTATCTCACTTCATTGGCATACTGGAAGAATAGGTGACATCATCACTTTGAGTGATTCCCCCCTGAGATAAATGAGTGAAGCATCTCTGTCACAGCCTCCAAAATATATTTTATTGCTTTTAACGATGAGTTCAAGCAACATGTCAACACGATTAAGTATTCTCTTAATCAAAAGGCAACATAAACTGTAAATGTGTGTAAACAATTTCATATCTTTTTGTAAATTTGTACATTCCCTGGCAAAATATGATGATGTAAATTTTCATTTTTGTTTTTTGTTTATGTTAAAACACCAGCAATGCTGGATACTCCACAGTGTAATATTTTCACAATGGAGAAGAATGTTCATGTATTCATGTAAACTGTGCAATTGTTGAATAAAAAACAATAAAAAAAAATCTCTGTCACAGCCCTGAACAAATCACTCACTAATTTAAACAACACAAGAGTTTGTGACTCCTCTTTATTTCCTGTAAGTACTAAAAAGTAAAAGACTCCACTACAGCATTACTGTGCATGTTCAGTAAGTTGCCTTGGCAAAGCTATGTTTAGCCAAAAAGCATTTGCTGTTAACTTGAAGGTATTCTAAACTTTAACCGTAAACTTGGACACCATTACTATGAGCTAAATTTTCACTCTTGATTTGTCTAACTAAATTTAAAAAGTGTTTTATAATTATACCAGATTACGAGATTATGAATATTTCATTAACTAGAACTTGAAGCTATTGTTTCTTAATATTCCATTCAAATTAAGGGCAAAACCAAGAAACTATCTCTGGTTAAATGATTATGAATGAAAAATTGCTCAATTACCAGGTGTTATTGTCATCTTACCTTTGTGGCTGGACATTTTGGACTGGCGGTTAAAATTCAAGAAGTCTTCATCATCAGTAAATGTCAATAACTTGGTTTGTAATTTAAGCAGAGTTATTAATCATTAACCACAGGGAAAATATTTGTCTCTGTTTATTCTCTCAGACAAGCAGCAGGGTTTAGGATGTGATATCAGAGGCATGGGCCTTTTCAAAACACAGCCATAATCTGACACCCTCGATGAAATGATAGTTCTGATTCATAAGAAAGTAAAAAATCAATTCAATCCAGAAGCTACTATGATGAGAAAAGGCAGGGAGATTATAAACTTAGTATTTGAACTAACAAATGGTGCTGAATTGGAGAATAGAAGTAGAATATAGAAGGGTGAAGAAAAGTTGTCCTCCAGCAGTCAAAGCTTATAGCAGCATAACCTGAGCCACTCTAAGTATACATTTTCTACAAAATTATACGAGTGATCCCAGGCAATGTTCACAGACAAACTTTGATTTAATCGATTTATTCATGACTGACCCAAAACAAGTCATAAGGAGGCTAAGATAGATGGATAGATAGATAGATAGATAGATAGATAGATA
>NW_015151141.1:166453-188515 GCF_000732505.1 Cyprinodon variegatus
GTCTAGTAAACAGAAGGTATGCCCTAATTCGTTATACAATGTATTTACTATGTGTATCGGTCCAGCTGATGTGTTGCTGGTTTGAGTACTTGCTCTCTCAGGTGTTTTGGTGACACTCTTCCCGCCTTGCCTGTTTTTTGGTACTCTGAGGAAGCTATGGTTGCTGTGGCTGCAATGGCGGCCTAGCTTTTGTCAGTCTGCCCAAAAGCAGCTGTGGCTAAAGTATAGCCCACCACTATCACAACATATTCTGGTTATCAGTTCGTATGAAATCGTACGAAAAGTTATGCACAGTATTTCGTACGTTTTTGACGTTTTTCCTCGAAAAAACAGATCAGTGCGCATGCGCAACCAGACAGACGAAAAAAACAGATCCGCAGAAGGACGTAAAACTGGGAAAAACAGTGCAATAATTACTTCTTCAGGTCTCTAACTACGTTGCTTGCTGTTTTGTATCTTAGGGTTAGGGTCAGGGTTAGGGTTAATTATATGTTAAATTCTATGTTATGTAAGTTGTCATGCGCATGCGCAAGGATATCTTGTCTCGAGGCAAGATGTAAAAATACAACGAAATACCACGAAAAAACGTCTAAAACGTACGAAATTACGGTGCATAACTTTTCGTACGATTTCATACGAACTGATAATGAGAATACACTGACTATCACCATATGGATGTGTGCATCAATGGTTGAAGATGTTTGACTGTGCTTTGGAGTCCTCGGTCTTGGTAAAGTGCTATATATATATATACAGGCTATTAAATGTATTTTTATTGCAAAATCTTCTTGTTTCTCATGCTTGGTTTTCATATCTGTGCTTAGATTTCTGTGGAAGGAAAGTCTTGTTTGGCCATGCCTAAAATCAAATTTCCCCCTGGTGTTCTTTTAAAAGAAATGATGACACTAGAATATAAAAAATAGAATGAAATAAATAAATAGTAGACCAAACTTCAATACTTTTAAAAATTCTCTCTATTATGGCACAGAAAAAAATGGTTTGAATTTCAAATACAATGTTTGTATTTTATAAAAATAAAGAGTCTCTTGTTTTATATGTTGTTTTTAGATTCTAAAAAGTCTCTAAACAGAAATTCAAATGACCAAAGGCTGCACTGGCCCAAATCACAAGAGCTGCGATTTGGCTGTGCTATCACCTCCTAAAATAAACAATTCCAAGAACCAACATCTCCACCAAGATGGTATAATTTTTTCAAACATCTTTAGAAGTGATAACATTTAAATCAGAGTGTTTAAAAGGCAATGGGGAATTTGCAACAGACTGAATAAACAAAGTAATCCTTTCTCAGAGCCCATGGCAGACAGGTTGGCCCACCGGCCAGAAATCCTTCATCCCAGTGGATACGAGGAGAAAGAAATGCTGCCGATATTGTGTGAAGCAGAGACAGAGATACAGAGACCACACCCTCACTCTGCCCGCCTGTCTAAGCAGGATCCCATGGGGACCTGCCTTTCACACACTCTCTCTCTCTTCAGAAACACACACACACCCCAGTCATTAATTCCTGCTTTGCATCTCCACACCATGTAATATTTATGGGTCACCGCAGCTTTGTATTCACAAATGGAAACGCCAAGAGGAAAAAGAGGGAAGACACGATACCTCAATCAATTCTGTGAATAAGGTTCAGATTGTCAGATCATGGCTTCCTTTCCTCCACTGAACCGGTGCTTAGGCAGCATTCTATTCTGTGACCTCTAAGTGTTTTGTATGACGGATTGTCAGACACAACCTCTGAGGCTCGTTTTTTAACTCCCCAGGAGATGAAAAGGTATTATGAGCGTCAACATTTCATAAGTGCAGAATTGGAGGAACAACAAAACTGCATTAGTCAGTAAAAGCAATTGCAAGCTGAAGACATTTTGGCTTATGTGACATTGGCGTACGAGAGGCGCACAACAGAAGTGCAAACAATCGCTGCTAAGCAGAATCTCTGCACTAATCAAGGGACGTCGCTCCCCGTTCGGTGGCTGACAGATCCTAATTGGGGCCTTCTTTCCGAAAAGATGATGCTTGAAACCTGTGATGCAACAGTGGGAGACATTACCCTCGCTGCCTTTCAAATCAACAGTGGTGTCAAAACAGAGCCCTGAGGAGCCCTCAGAAGAGCACGGCTCACTAGACCCCTGTAGAGATTTGAGGACCACTTTGGAACTCTAATCCACTCAAAATGTGCTGATAATTTTCCTTGCCAGGACACTCTCTGCCTGGTGTCACAAGAGTGGCCTCCTGGGAGCAGATCAGCCAATGATAACAAAGTAGCCAGATGTCTGGTGCTGGCAGGATCCCAGAAGCCAGACAGCGGCACGCAGCAGCATCCGCTGTGGGCCACAGATCAAAGATACCTGAGAATTACTTATGGGCACAAAATATGTGTTGCTTACTCTACAGTTCCCATTAATAACAATCTGGGAGAATTTGTATTTCTAATTAACTCTTTTCTTTCGGCATATAAAGTGCTGTAAGGTTGTCTGAAGCTGCAGCAGCATTTTTTTTTCTGTGGCAACTGCGAGTCAACAACAGGAAGTCGGATGCAGCGCTGTCTGAAAGAGGTAGATCAGCTTTTAAGGCAGTTTTGAGGCTCTGAAAAACTCCTGACTTGCTTTAAAAAACAAACAGACTATGTAAGAGTCAGCCTGTTTACATTTAATCATGCCTAAACTGGCCCTTAATGCGTACCTCGAAAGCTGCAGGTGCTTGGATGAGAAAAATAGAGATGCCAAAGTTTTGTTCTCAGAAAAGGCCTGTTCTGTCTGTATTTGTAGCCTAATTATGATGTTTATTCAAATTCAGTGCAAAACTGATCTAAAAATATTTCTTAAAATATATGTAATATCCCTCCTTTCATTGTTGTATTTTTCTTATTTTAAATATAAATCTCAATTCATTGGAAAATTGTCTAATTTACCAGGTAGAATGGAGGGAAAATACAATTATTATTATAACAAAAGATTTCAATTTGTGCATACTGCAAGATCTGAGCAAAAATGTATTAAAATTTGTGTATTTTCCATTAATGTGAGTAGGTAAATCTGATGATGTTAATATAGTTTGTTTTCTTTGCAGTTTAACAAGACAATTGGATAATATGTAATTTTAATAAGATAATACAGTTGTTTTTTCTTACTTTTAACATAAATCTTGTAAATCCACTGGCAAATTGTCTTACTTATCTGCTCAAAACAATGGAAAACACACAAAATGACTAGATTTAGTTTTTAGTAAGTAAGACAATTTTCCATTGGAACAAAATAATCAATGTTTGAAATATGAAAATGAAACTCTACTATCTAATTTTAAGAGCATGACCTCTAATTATCTTATTCAAAGGGCAGAAATCCTCATTCCATTATCAGTTTATCACATTTACATTTAGAGAGAGCACTGTTATTTGCAAACAACAACAACAACATATTTTCATAAATGTTGGTTAAACTGCAATGCATTCTGGGTAACTGACATATGCTAGGTCCTGTAGCACCAGCTCCATCATGCCAAAACAGTAATGAGTAATATTAAACCTCTTACAATTGAGTGCATAGAAAATGAATGAATCACAGGAAGTAATGAAGATGAAGAAGATCAAACAGAGGAAGAGGGGAGAGTTGCAAGTACAAAGAGCACCAGTTTCTAACCCAGGCTGTTTATTGTTAGCATCAGGATCAAACATTTTTTCAGATAAATCGGAACGATGCAATGGAAAAAACGATCTAGAAATAAGTAAAAGTGTAAATTAAATTAAGTGTACATGAGATAGTTTGCCAATTAAATAAGTATTTTTACTCTTAAAATAAGATAATTACATAATATTCACTTGAAATAAGACAATGCAATTGTTGTTTTTTGTTAAATAAAGTGTAAATTGTCTTGGTCCATTGGCAAAATGTCTCTTTTACCTCCTCAATCCAAAACCAAATGCACTTATTTTAAGAAAAAATTACTTAACTAGATTTCGATTGTTTTCCAGTGTGAAAAATGCTTCAATGTCACTTTAAGTCCAGTCCAGGCCCGGACTGGTAAACTGTTATACCGTGCCGTTACTAATTTCAGCATACAAGGGCCAGCCCTCCCTAAATCATACCGGCCCCAACACTTACTCTCTGTCAGAAGCACCTACCTGTGACTGTAAATAACTCAAGGAGCTCAATAAGTAATACAGTTTTAACAACCTAAATGATGCATGCAGTATATATAACGGTTCCTTGTCATGCACATCCTTGTGACGGTTGGCAAAGGGTGTAATTTTGTATTTCTTCAAACTGTTAAATCCTTGCAACAAACTAAATTATAATAAAACTAAAATGCTTTCTTTCAATCAAACTACAATGTTGAAACGTTTCCTGTCTTACATGCATTGTTGCCAGGTTAGGAGGTTTCCCAATCTGGCAGTTTTTATAATGGCCGTCTATGGGTAAAAAAATGTTTTTCTTTATATTTATGGCCTAAGAGATCATTACACCTTGGTTCAAATTGGGCGAGATGTCGTATATAACTTTGAAAAAGTAAAAGAGACACTTTTTTCTCCTTTTACACTTGCAGTCGGACTTATTGTACAGGAGATGCACGATTCACCAAAGCACTATAGTATATTAATTATTGAGAACAGAAAGTGTTGCTCCATGTCTGCATTTGATGGAGATAACCTCCCCTTCCCCCAATTATGTATATTACCTTTGCTGCCTAACGGTTCATGCAAATCCTCATTTGCATCTCTCTTTTGAACCTCCTATACTGTATGTTGGATGGAATCCCTAATATCAGAACACACATACCATTGCCCTTTTGTCAGATCATGTTTATGACCCCTTCCCTTCCCATCTATAGCCACCTTTCTGACCTTCCAATGCAGATGTGTTTCCATTTTTTTTGCTTATTTTAAATTTCTGATCCAGATTTAATCAAAAAAATGCTGTAATTAATTTTTGTGCATTGAGCTACACATGATGCAAAAAACTCGACTTTGTATTTCTACTTCACACACACAAACAGTGTAAGAGTGTACTGAAAAGCCAGCATCCAGGGTCATCTTTTAATGGCATTTAGTTAATGTTGCTTTAAAACGAGGCGTTAAAAAGTTGCCTGGGCTTCCAGCTTCAGCAGCTCATCACTCCAGAAAACATCCGCACTCGTCCGAGCCGGCCCCAGCCGTTATTAATGTGCACTGAATTATTTAACAGGGTAAAATTATCATCCTCTATTGAAAAGATTTTTTGCCTACACAATTAAATTGCATTATAGTGATTTTTAGTCGAGTGAGAATTATGACTGTTTTTCCCTCTGCCTTGCTGTGTTTGCTGCCTTACTTGTTATAAGATGTGGGGGCACCGAGATGAAAAACGGCCTGAATTTCTCTGAGAGAGCTTGTAATCCAGCTCTAACCTAAGCCCAAATGTGAAACCAACGGATAACAAAGAAAGTAGGTATTATATTTTGATTGATTATAACCACATTATATCCTCTTGGAACTTCAAAATCTCCCTCTTATTTTCCTTTTTAAACGGTTATAGTCTTCTCTGGTTGTGACTCTGTTGTTATTCTTCATGTGGTAAAGGATCTTTCCTTCTTTATCAATGTGTTAAAATCACAATAAAATGACAGTAAACGACATAACCTTGTTTGAATAAAGTGCCATGATGTATCTGTTATTCATCTTTCTCAGCAGCTTCAGCTCTCCAAGCATTCGGTCTGATCCCACGTGGACAACTGTCCACATCTCAACCACAGCCCAACAATTGGCAGTAATTGGCACATTGCCTTGGCTGTCCTGGGAGAGATCTGAGAGCATGCATGGCCACAGACAGGCTGCCCTTTCCACCAATTAGAGAGTTGTCGTTTCATGGAGCGGGAGCTGGGGGAGGTATACCTCACTCTTACCTTGTCTCTTGATCAAAATGATTTGCTGAGACCCTCTTTCTTCCCGGTCCTCTCTTCCTTCTTCACTGCATCCCTTTAGCCACTGAGGTGCTTCAGTGTGTGAACTGAATCTTCAGCTGTCGGGTCAAACCAGCAGCAGTAGGAGTCACATTTTTAGATACTCTTTAGATTCTCACTCTGGACTACAGCACCTTTGACAACCTTTCATGCGGTTGTATTTCTGCACTTAATCGTGGTTTGACCACAAACTATAATGTCTCTTCTTCAGATTTTAAATGATAGACCAGGATAGCACCAATGTGAAGGAAAGATAGAAGAAATACACATAAAAAGAAGAGATATAAATCATTTAGCCACGATTTATGCCATATCACTGGGCAATCAGACCGATATCTTTGGCAGATATTAGCTATTTTTTTTTTTTCTTTCATTGGTATTGGCTGATATATGAATACTGTCAGGACTCCTGTCTTTGTGTTTGAGTTTCTGTGTTTGTCTCCTTTCCTCCACCAGGAGGCGCCTGGTTCTGGTCCGCCTCCTCACACACCTGCTGATGGTTTCCTCGTTAAACAGAGTGTTCTTAAGCTGCTGACTGCCACTACTTTGACGTCAGAGTGTTTGCCAGTTTAGGGTACTCTAGCCAAGCTAAGTTTTTGCTGAGTCAAGCTGAGTTTTTGTCAACCTGAGTTTAACTTTGTTTTGTCTTTGCCTCTTGGCAGAAAGTTGTCCTGCTAACTGGATTTCTCGGACCTTCAAACCCTGGAAAGATCAACTGAGCTTCAAACTGAGCTGGGGTTCAAACAGGAGGTTTGGATTTACTTCCCCAAGAGATCGTTTGAGCTTCCCACTGAGAAAGGGATAAATCTCCACTACGACCCGTTCAAGTACCGCAGGAAATCTGAGTGGCAGTCAGTTTCTCCGTTCACCAACTTTCAACAGCATTCTGGGTAAATCCTGTTCCACCCTCCACCGAAACAAACAAACACTGGAACCATGGCACAAAGACAGGAGTCAAGGATTCAACAACTTCTCTGGAAACTTCCGGTTGAGCAGTGTTCAGAGCAACACTTCTCCCTCTGCTAAAACTTCTTCAATAAAACCCGTTAAAGCTTTTCCCTGGTCTCTCTGTTCGGTTTCCTGCATTTGGGTCTGAACTTTGTAACATCATGACAACTTCGACCTACTATTACTATTGGTGCACAATAATTTCGTGTTATCATTGGCATGTTAAAAGGAACTAAATATTAATACCTATTGATCCTTTAAAAATCTACAAGTGATTAAGCCCTTTTAACGATAAAGTTTGTTATCAACAAGAAGTTCTACAGTTTGTAAGCATTAGGTGAGCTAAAGTGGTTGCTGTGAGCATTTTTTTTAACTTGCGTTATACAAAATTAAGTACATGAAATTATCCGAAATCACCCAAAAATCCAAAATGTTTAACTAGAAACTCTTTCCCTAGCTTTGCCTAATGTTACCTCTGTTTCTTCCATTTTGGAAAGCTAAGACGTCTCTAAAGTTCAGGAAAGCTTAGCCCAGGCTTTGTGTTGAGTTCAGATGGCCTAGTGGCGGCTAGTTGTGTCCTCTGGAATGCTTCATGCTTCCAGCCTCTGATACCTCCAACTTATTCTAACTGCTTTGAAAAATGTGATTCTGAGATTAGCCAGCAGGTCCACTTAACTTTAGGGGAGTCAGAAGGTTCTGATCCTTGGCCTGCCATACAGGAGATCTCCCCAATGTGACTCCTGGGAGCAAGAGTCCGAGCAAAGAGAGGGAAGGATGAGAGCCTCACGGTCTTTATACTCAGCAGAGCAGGGTCACATCACATGTGTCTCTGGGAGCATTTTGCAGAGGAGGTTGTGAATCTTATAGAGTTTGCAAAGAAGACCTGGTCATTAGTCACTATTGTCCAAAGTAATATCAGGGCTTAGGGCACAACACCTGTATGCTGTTTGTCGTCTCAACGATCCAGTTTATTCTGGTTTTTATTTTGGTGTTTAGAGTTAACAGGGATAAAAACAAATTCCCCCCCAACTTTTTTATTGAAAACATTTTTTTAAACTGTACGCATGTCTTATCACATATCTCACTTTGAGTTGGCCAATCCGTTTTTTGTTTTCTCTTACGACAGTTTGAGACGCTGTAACTTGAAACTACACTTGGCAGAAATCTCCTTTTCCCACTGTCCCTTGTTACTGGTGTGTTGCTTTTTTTGTTGTCTTGTCTGCAGGCATACTACTGAGATACGTCTGCGGGGCTTTATTACTGAGGCTTTGACGCCACGATAGCAGCTGTCTCATGTGGTTCCAAATGTGCAGGCCACGCAGGGTATCAGGGGACCCCGGTGCAGCGGATCACAGGCCTCGGTGCGTGCCACTAACGCTCCCAGATTTTTTTTTCCTTTTTTTGCCACAAGGAAGGCTGCAGAACCCATTATTTTCTTCCCTTTCTTGTCCTCAAAGCTTCTGTCTCTCCTAGTTTCTCTTCAATAAACATGAGGAGGCGAGGAGATGCTTCCTATACTGAGAATATGTGTCAGACTTATGGGTTATGTTGTGTTGCAATGTGAAGCAAAGACAGACACACAGAGAGAGAGAGAGGAAACAGTGTCCCTAAAGATTTCTAGGGCGGTGAGCTTTTCTTCTACCTTAGAAAACCGAACGCATAACCCTGCTCAGCTGTAACCAGAACATTGTTCATAAATGTGCAGCTTGATGTGCATTCCTTTCCTCTGTTCAGTCAGTAATCAGCAGAGGCAAACCGTCGCCTTTGCCACAGGTGTACAGGCTCCCCATGCAGTACGGACCTCGGTGAGGGGAGCCTACCTAATATGCTGTCTGGCCCCGGGGCCTGTGGGACTGTGCTTGGATTATTATGTTAATGCATGTGCCTCCTGCCCTCTGCTCAGTCCCAGCTGGCCTTCCTGTCATTAGGAAGTGCTTTGCTCTGACAGAGGAGTAATATGCTCCGTGATTGAGGGGCCAAAAGATCGAGCTCCATAAGAGCGGGGCCACCGCTGATAAGCATATGATAAAAGCGCCATTGTAAGCGAATGCCTCAGAGACATGGGAGATGACTTAGCGGATCCTTTGGATCTGGGTGGAAGAGTGAATAAGTATAAAGAGCATGTGGTCTTTTTTGTGCGACTGGCTTTAATTACCCATAACATTATTGCTCTTTTTCTGTTTCTTTCTTGCGCATGTATCAGGTGGGCTCTTATTGGTTGCTTTTTTTAATCACCCAGTAGAAATTAATGTAAAACTCAAAGATTAATTTGTTTATTGTTGTTCATAAAGTAACTAAAGGAAGTATGTGATTCCCTTAGACAAAGAGCTGTCAGTGACTGTCAACATTAACACTCAATTTCTGTTGATTTCAGCGATTTAACAGTTTCTAACAGCATCTTTATGATTAGAGCACTTTAAAACATCTTCAGATTTTATCATTGAATAATAAAAGCTTCAGTAATCTCAGTTGTAATTCTTTCAGACAGATATGGGCAGAAGGTGGTGCCATCAGAGACTGAATTTCAATTGCCCGGAGCAAATCTGTAGCTAAATTTGAATTGAAATGTATTTCAAAGTGAATTTCATTCAATTGAAACTGAATAAAAACAGTTTTTAATAAGTTGTATTTTCACCTGGCATGCTCTAAGCTGCCTACCTATTGCCTCTTTGTACACTCCTGCTGCAGCCTATTGGTGCAGCTCCATGCTCTTACCTCATCCAATCATCGTTCAAGACTCTGCATTTAAGGGTCCAAAGCCAAGGATGCTCTCCCGCTCCACCTTCATCCCTCTGGCTTCTCTATGGCTCTCCTCCTGTTTACATCCAAGGTTCTAAAACATATAATTTTCTTTCTTTTTTTTTATTAAGAACAAAAAACAATCAAATCTACATAATTATATCCTAACTTACCTGCCCAACTTCACATACCAACATGGTACAGATCTTTTTTTTCTGATACGTAGTCCTTCTAATGAACAATTTCATTTATTTATTCATATGAAACCTTATATGTCGTAATTTAACTTTTAGTTGTATCTAAAGCTCCAGTAACAGAAAAAAAGTTACCCAAATTTGTTGACATCTAACGACAGTTACTTTGATTGTGTTAGGACTCCAGTCTGTGTGGTCTGTGTTTTTGTGTGTTTGTCTTCCTTCCTCCACCAGGCGGCGCCTGGTTCTGATTCTCCTCCATACAGCTTACCTCTTTAACAGCTGAGTCAAAATCAGTTTTTGTCAACCTGAGTCTTAACATTGTTTTTTTTTTTTTTTTGCTTTTGCATCTCGGCAGGAAGTCATCCTGCAAACTGGATTTTCGGACCTTCTCTCCCTGGAAGGTTCCACAGGGCTTCAAACTGAGCTGGGGATCCACTTTCCCCCCGAGGAATCGTTTGAGCTTCACACTGAGCAAGGGATTCATCTGTACCAGAGTCCGTTCAAGTACCGCAGGAAAACTGAGTGTCAGTCAGTTTCTCCGTTCACCTACAAGCAACCGCTTTCTGGGTAACCCTGTCCGCCCTCCACATTCCTCAACACAACAACACATTCCTCACCTACTGGAGTCTAAGAGTCAACCAATTGACTCTTAGACTCCAGTAAGTGTCAATTGGTTGACTCTTAGACTGGAAACGTGAGTCTGCCTACCTTTTCCTCCTCTTCAAGTTCAAGAATCAATTTTCCCACTGAACCTGAACCAACCGCAGTGTCTTCCCCTCACCTTTCAGTTCCGGTAGAGCAGTATTCAGAGCGTCACTGGAATCTCCACAAAACAATAAAACCTGTTAAACTTCTCCTCTTGTCTCTCTGGATTGGTTTATCTGCATGTGGGTCCGAGCTCTTGACAAAATCATGTCAGATTGAGCAGTAACCAAGTTACTAACTCTTTTGTAGAGAAGCAGGTAGTAACTATAAATAGTCACTTTTTTAAGGTAACATTGCCAACACATGTAAGAGTTGGCCTCTTTTTTTTATGCTTGTTCTGCATGTAATTAATTTCATACAGTCCTCAGAGTTTTGCTGGTGGCTCCACCTCTATGCACAGCATCAATCTGTGCTCGGTTACTCTGGTCTTTCTCAGCCGATTGCTGGCAAGAAACAAAATGCATTTTTCAACTGAAATTAAATTCTTAGAACTAAAAGTCAAATGAGGCAAACTGAATTTTCAATGCAATAAAGTAAAGTAAAGTAAAAAAAAAAAAAAATCAGTTTTCAAATGATTAAATCTGTGTTTTTTTTAATGAAACTCAAACATATTATTGAAGAATGTTGCAAATACAGATTCAGTCTGGGCAAGAAAGAGATGTGGTGCTCCGTTGTAAAGTAATGTTTGAAATGGTTCTCGAACATTTTAGATAACACAACATGAAAATGTTTTGATTGATCGATTCCAGCTTGTTTCTTATGAATCTTAATGTTTCCATTTAGCCACTTTGTTTTTTCTACATTGAAACAAAAATATATAAGAAAAACATCTACTGTCATCCATCCATCCATTTTTTCACACACTGAATCCCGGGTGGGGTCACGAGGGGTGCTGGTGCCTATCTCCAGCTGTCTACGGGCGAGAGGCAGGGTCTACCCTGGACAGGTCGCCAGTCCATCTATACTGTGATTGTTTCACAAAATCAATTCAAAACATATTCTCTTCTGAGGGACAGTACAGGACATATATGTTCCTCATAAAACAACAATAGAACAACAGGAGAATAAGAAATGGCCATCCACCTAAACTTACCGACCAGAAAAAGGGGTTACTCTGGAGGAGCTGCAGAGATCTACACCTTCATTTTCAGAAAACAGATCCTGTTTGCAGAGACCCACTGACCATGTGAGGTAGAAGGAGATACATAGACACCTTTTCTTGAGAAAAAAAAATCCTCTACAAACTGCAAAATCTCCAAATTACAGCTTAGACCATGACCGTGAACATCAGCAGCAGCTGCTGGAATGTCCAGTTTAATTCTTTGGATTTAAAAACCACATAGATTTACTCTAACCGGCTGGTTGAATGGACAGGGAGCCCATCAGGAAGGCTGAATGCCAACACATACAACAACAATTTTTAGATTGTTCTTGGCTAAAACATGGCCGTCATTCTTTTATTTCAACACAAGGCTCTATCTGTATTGGTCATGACAGAATAGAAAAGGTTTGTAAGGCCTTCCGACCCACGATGGATGTATCTTCGGCTCAGCTTCACTCTGAAGGATCTACGTGCTTCAAGCATTCTCGTTAATCTTCTAGACAGTAAAGTCAAGAAATGGGTAAAGAAAAGAAGAAATTGTGACTTGTCAGGAGGCAGAGATATTTCGATCCTCCACATAATTGTGTAAATATGTCAGCCTAACTGAAGAAGATCTCTCCTCATAAACACTTGTCTTCCTCAACTTTCATCCACAGGAGAGTTTGGGTTGTTCCATTTTAGCTTTGTACAGACCCATTCACAAAGTGTTTGTTTTGTAGGAGTTTGTTTTGGTTGCTTTTTAATCATCTTCAATTTCCTCTACATCAACACAACTTCTTTCCACTCCCCTCCTCTCCTTGTGTCTGTTTGCATGGTGTGTATCTTTTGGCAGGGGAGCTTTCACTCTTCTTGTTTGTTTCTGTTTATGGAGCTGCAGCTCTGAGGAGAGGAAGAGGAGCTCAAATAATTGCATTGTAAACGTTTGCAATGACTAAATGTCAGAGCAAGAGAGACTGTAACAAAAGCTCAGCGGTTAGTTTCTCTGCCCAAGGAAAACAAGACTTAAAATAATATTGCTATTTCTAATATTCTTTTAGATGTAGGCTTTTAATTGCTTTACTACAGGGATTAGTCATCTAGCAGTCTTTAAAAACTTAACTGTGTCTCACAAATGTTTTCTTTAGCATTAGGTTTATTTTCAGTCTACTCACTACAACCGTAAACCTAAATTATTTCACCAGATTTTTAAGTAAAATATAATAATGCATAGTTAAAAAAATAAACTTTAGACATTCTTTTTAAATCTGTAAACTGCATGTGAGTTTGTGATAAAGATTGTTATACAGATGATAATAAAAAGTCACTTCTGCAGCCTGAAAAATGCTAAATGTTAGATTTTATTTCAGGGAACGGGATTCACATTGAGCAGAATCTGTTCAGAGTTTTCTGACTGATGTGGAGACATGAAGTCTTTTTATTCATATTGGCCTTTTATTCTTAATACTTCTGTCCATTTAAACAGCTTATTACAGATAACCAAGTAATATCCCGACTCGTTCATTTGGATCAAATTAAAAACTGTGTTAAAAATTGCTTTTGGTATTTATTTTTATATTTTTCTTAAACAGCAGTCTATGTGTTTAACGCTAAAGGTTTTTCTTTATGGAGTGAAATTTGTTCTTTTTTTTGTTTGCTAAATTTCCCCTTTGGTAAAGTATTAGTGAAGAGAACTGAGTTACAAAAATCAGTGACTCAATTGAGTATAGAAAACACAAAAGGCATCTGGCTTTGAATGTTTTTGCGTAGCTTCATTGAATTTGTCCTTTTTAATTTTTTTGATGTTGCATTTAGTTTACTTTTTTTTTACAGATTTCAAATTTTCAAATTTTCAAATGCTTCTTATTTTCTTTTTACTGACTTTATATTTTTGATTTTTCTTTCAAAATGTTGGTTATTAGATTGAGTTTTATTAACTATATGACATTGTGTTTTCCATTATAATAATATCATAATAGGTGTGTTTGAGGAAAACAGCACCTAGCCAGGAAAGTGCTGATGGGTGGGTTTAAAAGTCTGTAGTGAAGTAGTAAAGACAGAGCTGTCTGCAGCTGAATGAGACAACGTCATCATGTTTGAGTTATGAAACTTATTGATGGAAAATACATAATAAAACTAAAATAAAATAAACTTTCCTTTGGAGTCCTATTGTATTAATGAAGAGGCTCAAATTTAGTTGTTTTTATATCTAATAATAGCACCCTGTAGAATCTATCAATTAACAATCAGCCAGGATAGACATCTAACCAGCGTGCAGCATGCACAGACCAACACTGATCTCATCTGTGCAGGTTTAGTTCAACTTAGGCGCACCTATTGTGATCTGTAATTTATAATTTTAAAAAAAATGCAGTACGTAAAACCGAATCTGAAAAACTGAAATTTGGAGAAAAATAATTAAAATATGAAGTCCTAAGGTAAATAATAAAAAAAATATTAAAAAACGTATAATAATAATAATAATAATAATAATAATAATAATAATAATAATAATAATAATAATAATAATAATAATAATAATAATAAAAAATAAACTTACTGTAAAAAACTATGTTTTTTTTTTAAAGTTAGATTTTTGATTTGCATTTTTTTCTTCAAATTTTCAATCTGAAAACGTGTTTCTTTGTAACAATAATGGCAAAAAAAATGCACCCCATGTCACAGTTGGGTTGAGGTATTTAGGACCCAAATGCAGAGGTCAGGAGGGAGACGTCAGTCTCGAAGATTTAATAAGTGAATTGAGGCAAAAACCAAAGTGGAAAAATACAAAGAACCAAAAAACCAGAAAACTTCAGGGGAAAACCCACGTGGAACAAAGACCGGACAAATGAGCTGACAAGGAACAGGTGTGGATGGAAGCAACTAGAAGGAAGCCAAGGGATATGAAAACAAAAACAGGGGGGGTAACAGAGAGTAACTTAATAACAAAACACGGCTAGAAAACAACTACAAATACAAAGAAAATAAACTAAAAATAAACTTAAACAGAGGGTAGAACCCTGACACTCCATATATGAGAATCCTCTGAGGGTCGGATTGATTCCAGACTTCGATTTTTATTTTTTCGTTTTTCAAATTTCTGTTTTTCAACTTGAGTTTCATGGATTGCATTTTTTTCCAATTGTACTTTTCAGATCACATTCTTTTTACTTCTGGGGGGCAAGCCTTCCTCTGGAGTCAGGAGCAAAGTTCTACTGGTCTGCTGGACGTGTCACAGTGCATGGGCCAATGTGTGCATCAGGAGTGAGCATTTGCAGTGGGTTTGAAGAGAAGAGAATTTGATCAGTAAAACGAAAATTTTAAAAGAATCCAATGCATAAAAAATTATTAAAATTTCCATTTTCAAAATATGTTTTTTGCTTGCAAGAATAATGGAACAAAATTGATGCCATAACCTATTTCCTAACAGATAAAACGTTCTGGCACAGAATGATTATTTAGGTCATATTAAACTTCATTAAATTACAGAAAACACAACAAAGAAAACACTGATTTTATCATGAAACATTTTAGTTTTTTTTTTCCTTTTTTTAATCTACAGTAATAATTTAAAATATCAATTTTTGAGCTATTTAGACAAAATAAGACCTAAAGCCTCAAGTGAAAATAAACTATAATGCTGTCTTTGTTGCTCTTGAGTTTGCATCTATAAGATCCTTTATTGGAGCTGGCATTCTTTCACTCAAGTTTTGCAAAGCAGAAAAACAAGGGCACTTTGATTATTACCCTCTCCTTTGTTGTTTGTTAAGGGCCTTGAGGATTGGCAGCCGCGGTCTTTACAAACTCAAAGCTGCGTTAAATGCAGGCCCGACCCAACTAATGAGAGGGAGCTTTCAAAACATCCATGAGATGATGCTGTCAAACAGGTGACACAGAAACGCTGCGTGTAATCCCCCTGTGCAGACCCTGGGAGTAAATATGCCAGCTCCACCGATTTCACCACGTTTACTCCCAGTTCAAACAATTGCTCTGCCTCCTCTGCCTCCCTGAAAACACAATGACAGCTCCACGAATTTCTCCCAAAACCTCGGCTGCCTGCGCCCAACGAAACAACCAGGAATCGCTCTGATAATCTCTTTCATCCACATTGTGGGTAAGACACCGCTCTATCTTTCACCTCCTCTTTGTTCCTGTGGCTTGAAACTTCTGCCACTCATACATTCTCATAGTGAAAAGATTTCTATATTTAGATGTATTTCTTGGAAATAAAATATAATGGGTGATAAAAAGTGATCCAGATATAATAAAAATGTTAGTCCTGCTCCTTTAAAATTAAAATATTATACATTTGGACCCTTAATGCATTGTGGAGATTCTCAAACTGTTTAAAAACAAAAAGAATACGTTGTTGTTTTGTTTAGGTATTTAACATTACTAATGATTAGATACAAAAATGTCCAAGAAATTAATATTATTTGCTGAAAATCATGGAAGCAAGTGAAGCAACATAATATTTGGTCCATTAATGACACAATTATACAGCTTCATTATATTGTTGTTATTTATCACGGTAGCTTTTTCATAAATTCGCTCCATCGCTCCCAACCACAATGTTGTTTAAAAGTAATATATACGTTTAAACAACAAACAACATCTTTAAACATTATTATGAAAATATATTTCATAAATTCTTATTATTATTATTATTATATAAATCTAACGTTTGACCTACATATCATCAACAGTAAACATTTGTAAATGTTGCCTTACCTTTTTTAAATGTAATTTTTTTCAATAATGTATTTCAATCATTAAAAGCATTAACTTTATCCTGGAACTAAATCTTTAAGGGCCCCAAAAATAAAATCTAGAAATAGATAAATGATTAGCACAACGTTGACCCCTCCTCTACAATGTCCATGCAATTTTTCCAATAACAATTATTTTGACATCAGTTTAGCTGGTCTAAGTTCTGTGCTGCCAATTTTTTGCAGCTAATTTTTTGGACAAATGTCTCTCTTCCTCCTCCATTTATTTAATAAAACAACACAATGACAACAAATGTTACACAAGTTTCCATTTCATCCATCCATCCATTATCTGACATGCTTGTCCCAATTGGGGTCGCCTATCTCCAGCAGTCAACAGGCGAGAGGCGGGGTTCAGCCTGGATAGGTCACCAGTCTATCGCAGGGCAACTCAGAGACAAACAACCATTCACTCACACACAAGGAAAAGCCAATTAACCTAACATTCATGTTTTTGGAAGGAAGCCGGAGTACCCTGAAAGAATCCACGCATGCTCTGGGAGAACATGCAAACTCAATGCAAACTCCGTGGGCCGGGAATCGAACCCAGAAACCTTCTTGCTGCAAGGCAGCAGTGCTACTCACTGCGCCACTGAGCAGCCCAAGTTTCCATTTACACAACAAAATAAAAAGTAGCAAATCTAACTGAAATCTGTGACAGTGAGGGGGTAGACTATGCCTAGATGAGATTTAAAGTACCTAGAGGTATTTTGCTTAAGCTGTGCAACAAAACAGATCCAGAAATAAACAATCAGGTAACATTTCATGTTTCTGTGTTCATTTAAGCCACGACTTTTCTTATAATGATGATGTTTGCTGCTCAAGCTACCTCTGTGACCCCAATTTGCCTCTTTGCTGTCATGTTGCCATGGTTACTTCTCATTGGCATGCCCGGTGTTTTGTTATAGATTTTTGCAATTAATCTGTGTAAGTGTCACAGCGCCACCAGAGGGCCCGGCATAAGTACTACAGCTTCTTCATTGGTGCTATGCGGGAAAGGCTTCATAAAAATATTCTGCGTTCATCCAAATGTGGACCAGGCCTTAAATATGCTGCTGGCGGGATCCATAAACCAGTCAGTAGCTGGTTTGACCCCCCCGTCCCCCCATGTCTCACATTTTGTAGAGCAGAAGAGGTTGTCGATTGTGGCCTGGGTAATATTGGTCAGCTCTTCTTTAACAGCAGTGAGATGATGCCAGATTGCCAGATAATGCCTTCTATGTTTGTACATTGATAATGAAACTGACCACTGAAACAAAGTTGTTTCTTTTTATTTGTCTGTAGATTATCTGTCAAGAATAAAAACGTATAGGTGTCATTTTTCTATGTATAATAATAGGGCCGAGATTTAAGGAAAAAATGTTGTTTGAAAGATCCACCTTTATCTCTTGACTAATTGTGGATCTCTTTAAATCCTTGTATTCCTTTATCTCCCTTTTATTTCCTCTTTCTTTAATATTTTCACCTTTTTTCTGTTTTTCCTTTCCTATTCTACTTACATTGCAGTGTCCATATAATCTGTAATACTCCCTGCATCCTAATACAGCTATTTATGTGCATAAATCAATGGCGATAGCTGTACTGCTCCACATGTGAAAGTAAAATCTGTAGGGCTCTTTTTGGCATCAAGACAATTATTCTTATGCAACATCGCCAGAGAGGACACTGATAAAATTAAAATAAAAAATTAAATAAATCAATCCTTGACTTCACCAACGTCCCTCTGCAGAGATGAACATGTTTTAGACCTATGCAGCGAGCAGACGTCAGTCATAATCTTGCATAATAGTTGTCTTAATAGTTACTATCTAGTTATATTTTTATTCACATATTGTTTTCTACCAAACTGTAAGCTGTTGCACTGCTTTGCTCAATCTGACTCCTTAAGTTAACTTTCATAACTTCCAGACCACGATAGCCCTTATTCTATGCTGGCAGAGTTCTCACCTTAAACCCATGAATCACTTTATTGTAGTTTCAGTGTGTACCTGGAAACTTTCCCCACAGAACTTTCCAAGATGTCAGTGTTCCCTCTCTGTCTATCTGCCCTTTGATAATGCTGCCCATAACTCCTTAAACTCACTGGAGAATTCTGCAGAATTTTTGAAAAACTTCTCTCTGGCAGTAGATGTGTTACTGCCCAACCATTCACCTTCTTGATGAAGTGGGCAAGGCTGGGAGGTTGGAGGGGTTGGACGACCGATCCTGGCACAGGCCATTAAAGATGAAGGAATGTAGTGCGGTCAGGGCTAGAGGAGAAAAACCAAGCTGAATGCAAGGCACTCGCACCTGCCTACATAGCATCACAAACAAAGCCAACACTTCCCACAGTAATGAGCAGAGGCCCAGACTGTGGGGTCAATTATTTATACCCAGTCAGCACAGAAAGATGGAGCAAGAGAGCCCCAACGAATCCTACGAGTCTACTGTGTTCAATGATTTCTGCTGCCTCCATCCGCACAGCTAAATCTAAGACAAAGTCTTGTCAGGGTGGATGTGTGGTGTGTAACTTTAAAAGGCATACATGAGTGGCCATTCACTCCAGTGGGCCTCCTTCAACATAAGCTGATCGGTCCTCAGATACACTCTTGCCTGACAATTGGAATGTAGAATAAAGCCATTTAGAACCAACAGACTGAGTCTATTGTTTCCAAACTCTCCTTTTATATGATAGAAAACCGTAATATTCTTCTATGAAAGAGAAAATACAACATATGTGGCCACAGTGTCTTGTAAAAGCATTGAATTACCTTCAACACTGTACTTTTTCAACATTGTCAATGTTGAAAAACACACACACATATACATTTACATATAACCCTCCACCAAATAAAGCTGTTGGTATACAGCCAGAGAAATGACATCAATTAATGGAAATTGTCTGAAAAGGGGTATGAAGAAGTAAAACTTATTTTTCATACCCCCCCTCTCACTCTAATTGCACTTAAATTGACTTAAAGTAGATAAACTATATATATGGAGCATATATGGAGCAAAGACAAATAGAGACAGGGGGAGCATGTCTTGGAAGTCAATAATCTTCAATCAATGGTTTACGGAATAATGCTGATATAGAGAAAAATGAGCTCTGTATTACACCGATCCAGAGAAGACCCCCACATCCTCTCTAATTTATCCTGAGTGCCAAGTTAAATTACAGTACACAAAGCTTTTCCATTTGCAGGACAGACAGCACCTTGTTCAGCCAGTGTCAAAAACGGGTTTGGGTGGCTGACTTTCTGGTCAACAATGTCCTGAACATAGAATCGTAACCAAGGTCCTACTGGGGAACAATCAAAATGTTGCCAACTTTTGGTCTGGTAAAAACTGACAGCAGCCTGAAATGTCCTAGAAATACAGAATACAGTCAGGGTAGGGCAGAACCACAGTAAATAAATGAGAGGGTTAAGCCGAATGGCATCTGCCACATATAGAGGATATTGTGTTGAATATTCAATTTGGCTTAGAGAAGGGGAAAAATTAAACATAATATCTAACTATTTATACAAATCAAAATCTGAACAGCTCTACATGCATTAAGCTTCCATTGGTCGACTTTTAAGGGTTTCTTTATCGACCACGGACATGCAGAAACTAAAATCATGTTTTTTAAGATGGGAAGAAATGTCTAAAAACATTTTTTTTAAGATATCAAAGGGATTCAGATTAGGCCAGCTACATGTTCCATTGTTGCTGTCTCTGTTTATTGATCTCTGCCCTGCTTGAGGCAAAACCTGCAATCTTGTGTTTTACTTTTTCTAAAAACGGTCCTAAAATGTAGATTATGATCTCACCTGACATCTTCTTCCACGTGTGTGCTTTCTCACCTATGGCTTGGCCGCTTGGGGAAAAGTGAGAGTTATTCTGGCCTTTTGCAGCCATCGCTTTCTGCTAGCCATCCCTCCATGAAGAGCACAGATTTAATATGTTGAAGTCTGTAGAAATATAACAAAGAACTTTACAAATTTCCAATGGTTGTACAAGATGCAGGTGGACAGTAAAGCAGGAATGTCTATTTAACAAAGGCAAACTTCAGCAAAAACAAATGCAGATAATAACTAAACAAACTTTAATAACAAATGAGAACTATATCATTGGACATGCAGCATAAAGGATTCTTCCTTTCTGTGTTAGGGTGTTCTGGCTAACCTTTATGTAAAACCCAACTAAAAACAAGTGTCTCTCAGAAATGATTTAAAAAAATCCCTCTGTTTAAGACTGTGCAGCCTTGGAGGAAACAGCCATGTTTTCATGTTCAGTAGCACCGTCTCTAACATCAGGCTAATCTATTTAGGTGACAGACTGCTGAGCTTTTCACTCACAAGTTGCGCATCAGTTTGCATTTTAATGATACACCAGCACAAGTGAAGGAACCAGTCTTATTTCAGGCCTTTTTCGGAACAATTGTTAAATACTACATTAATAAAGATCTAATAATAATAGTAATATTAATAATAATTAAAAGTCAACTCTTCAATTAGCTACAAATGGAAAATCAATAAAACATGCGGATCCATGATATGTCTGTTCTAAACATTATTGTGCTACATGTCAATTTTCTATGAAGTTAAAATTCAGTATAAAGTGCACACATTTAAAAAAAAAAATGATTAACAAAAAGGCGCACATGTAAACTACTCTTCATGCATATTCTGAACATTTTATGTGTGCATATTCAATATATCAGAAACATGAGTTCATGCTCTTTTTCTTCTCTCTCCAGCTTTTTATATCCCTATAAATTCTCACCTACCTATTTATAGACCTGTTTCTATGCGCTTATTTCAACTTTTGCATACTTTTTTAGAAAATCTCACCTCATAATAAAAAACTATTTGCTTAGTTGCAGCTAATAACCCTAAGGAGAGCATCTTCAGGCTACTCACACAGTAACAGATCCAGACATGGGTAAGAGGTAATCTACAGTACAGGTATGTGGAAATCAAGTCATTAGCGCAAAGAAGGAGCTTTGACTCATTGAAGCTGTGCACATAAAATATTTCAAATGACTGTGAAGAGTAGATTAGATCCATGTGTTTTAAATGAAATTGCTCATATCAGGAATTATTAGGCATGACTGTTTTGGAAGAAATTTGGCTACATTTTGCACAGGGCATTATTTAGCTAAACATAAGATGTTTTTTTTTCCTTTTTTATTTGGGTGATATCTGCAAATGTCCAATTGGCAATCTGATTAAAATACCAAACTGGTTCTTGCCTTCCGAAGGACTCTTAATCCCGAAAGTGAGATGCTGGGTTAACTGTCAGCCGAGATGCTTCGAAGGACTGGTTCTTAAGCTGCTCTGTTCTAGAAAGTGGTTTGGCTTTATTATTATTTTTTTAAATTATTATCTTATTTAACCTTTATTTAACCAGGAAAAAATCCCATTGAGATTAAAAAACTCTTTTTCAATGGAGTCCTGGCCAACAGGCAGCAAAGTTACATAAGAAACATAGATACATTAAAATAAATGATAGCTACATAAAAAATAAAAAAAATAAAAATCAAGTAATTGCTTTGATGAGTTGGAAAAAACTGAGATGACCTGTCCAGGGCGGTGATGGGTGCCCGTGCCCCAGATCATTGAAGAGGGAGAAGATGGATGGATGGATGGATGGATGGATGGATGGATGGATGGATGGATGGATGGATGGATGGATGGATGGATGGATG
>NW_015151141.1:193448-195910 GCF_000732505.1 Cyprinodon variegatus
AAGATGGATGGATGGATGGATGGATGGATGGATGGATGGATGGATGGATGGATGGATGGATGGATGGATGGATGGATTGCCAAATTCTTGCCAATTCACAGACCTTATTATTGTTATTTGGATGATTAAACATGACCCTCTATGTGTTTACATATTGACGAGATGTTGCCATTGGAAAACTCTAAGTCATTCATACACCAATGTGCAGATCAACTGGCAGCTAGGGCTTCCAGCATCCAGCTAAAGTAACCCCCCCATCCTCTGTATGATGGACAGATCCTTTGTCCTTCACAGCTTAACTGACCTGCAAGTGTTTCTAAAAGAAGTGCTGTTTGTAATTCAGATGGTAGTAATACATTTTAAAGTAGTTTTTTTTATATAACTAATCTAATCACTAACCTGCAAAAACTTGGAGATTTACATAAATCATTTGTGAAGTCTTACGAAAAGAAAAAAAGACATATATTTAAACTAGAAACATAAAAAATAATAAGAATGGTGTCTCATACCATTGTGATTTCCAATTTTTAAAATTACACCGTAAGGGACTCACAACTGTCCATGAATATTTTATGCATTAATGTTGAGATGATAAGGAGTCCTGAGTGAATTCATGTACAAATGCATAACAATGGACCAAATCAAATCATGTAATAATAATAAACCTTACAGTTCCTCTTGTAAAATTGGGTCTCCTTGCAGCTGGATTGTATTGTTCATCTATTCGTTGATACCAGAGGCTATAGTGTGTGTATTCTCTGAGAGTTACTGTGACTATGGAGAGACATCTATTAAAATCAGATAATGGCCACCATCAAGATGCACCGTGAAGTAAAAACACACGGAAAGAAGGTCTCCCTCTTTATTAGCTGTCACTGTTACCATGAATAAATGTGCAAATAAATGGCTATTATCACACAGGGAGCACATGTGTTACTGATGAGGCCTCAGAAACAGGAAGGAAGGGAGACTGTGTGGGCATGTGTGTGTGTGTGTGTTGGAAAAGTAAGGGGGGGAGGGTCCTTGGGTGAAAAATCATCACCAGTCCAGATGCAGATATTGTAGCCTCACACTCTTGTCTGTGTCACCCTCCATTCGTCACTGTCTGTGAGCCTGCCTCTCATTAAGTGGCCCTGCTCCAACGACAACTTAATTTCCTTAAGAGGACCAGACACCTGATTCAATTGTACAGCCATTACTGATTTGTTTTGCCCGTCTAGGCTTTGCCGGGACGACATGACTCTGAACAAAAATACCCTCCCACTATATTAAATGCCGTGGACATGATTCCCAGACATATGATTCATGTCCGCCCTCCAGTAATCATCCCTCACACTGCTTTCAGCTCATAGGGTAACACCAATCAGCTGGGCTGGATGACCGTTGCTCCAGATCCTGCCAATCATCAATCACCATAGTATGTTCTCAGATGTTCTTCATTGTGGATAGGCCGTTTTTTATTGTAGGTGGATCCAATTTTATGTTCTCATTCATATCTTGTTTAATAATATTTTCCAAAAAGATTAAATGAATTATCATTGTTCCTGTAAAGATTAAATCAAAAATTAGTCTTTAAATAATAAACATTCAGACAATGTTAAAACATGTCAGAATTATTCACCATATTAGATACAAACAGAGCAAGACAGAATAGAACAGAAATATCCTTTTCTATCCCAAAGAACAGCAACTTAGTGCCAGTGGAAGAGCTAAGAGATAAGTAGATATCAAAAGGTTCATGCATCACAAAAAAAAAAAATCATGATAAATTGTAGATCATGCAGCCAAATCAAAGATTTGAAGTTTTCTATAACTGATGAACACCAGCTGATTGCATCCAGGCATTCGCTTTGCAGGAATTTCTCATCCTGGGTGAGCAGGTAGAGACAGTAGATACTAGCCTGCATTATGTTGATGACTCCACAGCAATCCCTCAGATTAAGAAAGAATGCATTCAGTGACAGTGGAGAGGAAAAATTCCCTTTATCAAGAAGAAACCTCCAGCAAAAGCAGAACCAGGCTCAGTGTGAGCGGCCTTCTGCTTGAGGCTTACTTTGGTTCAAGGAGATAGAAGTAGACATAAAAAAGGAACAAAGAAGCACTGATCTATAAATACTTTCTATGTTAGAAAAGCTACAGGTGTCTCTGTCTGGGAAAGAAACAGTCAAGCAGACGAGCTCTGAGCCAGTTTTCATGTCAAAGAATGAAAGAGAGAACATCCAGTTAGTCACAGTAAAAACCGAGCACATAGCTATGTCTTGGAGAGAAACAGGACTAAACACTGAAAAACAAGCCTACCTCTAACATCTATAATCATAGGTGTTGATGGCAGTTAATATTTCTGTCCAGGATGGAGTTGCAGCCAAACAGGAACAGAGCAGATAAAGCTACTATGATGGAAAAAAGCAGAGAGAGCATAAAATTAGATGTTGAACTAACAAATATTGCAGAATGGGAGAATA
>NW_015151141.1:197150-200112 GCF_000732505.1 Cyprinodon variegatus
TTTCTCAGCATCACCCCTGGACAGGAGATTTCTAATTTTTGCATTATTCCAGATTTGAAATAAGGAAATTCTAAAAACCTTGTTTATAGTAGATTTAAGAGTCAGAGAACTTTTGAAGAAGGCAGCCAAGAAAACTGCAGGCTTAGTCTGCACTGACCAGGTATACTCAAATATTTCTTTCTAAATTGCTTATAACTTTTCATGTTAATGTGCAGCATATATGTTATACATAATAAATTAAAACAGGTGACAGAAAGAAAGTTAGGAGAGGGCAGCTGAGAATGCTGCATAATGAGCCTAAAGAGGGACAAAGTTATGCCAGGAGCAAAAAAATAACAAAACCCAGAGAGCATCCTATATTTCTGTCATATAAGTATTATTATTACTAAGAATTATATGATGGTTTTTACAGTGACGGGGAGGACTTCAGAAGAAAAATGAAACTTAGGAGGCTGGTAACATACTGGTAACATACTCATACTCCTGTAGCTCGCAACACGCGGCAAATGATCATTTGGGAAAATTGTCGTTTTAACAAAAATGTTTCACTTGAATCAAGAAGATATTTCAATATAAATGTTTTTACAATGTGCTGCATTAAAAAAAGCATACGTTATTATATTTATCTAACAATCTACTGTTTCGGTTTTAGTAAATCACCGACTGAATAAACAAAAATGTGTTTTAAGATTTTTAAACCTATTTATGAGATATAACAAAACTGAAACAATCTTTTAGGTTACTTAAAAAAGTAAAATAACATCTGTGAAACAATAATGATTTCTAATGAACACAGATGTAGAACCATCATTAATAGACAGGTTATTTCACTCTGACATATTGTCAGAATGTATATTCATTTTAATGCTCTCTGTTTTTAGTGGAATTCATCATCAGTGCTTGGAGAGACTTTTTGTTGTTAGCTGTCCTCTAAACAGGTGGTTCTCTTTGCTTTCAGATGAATGGTAGAACTTAACTCTATGAAGGTCCTTGACTCATTAAGCCTTATCCATCTACTGTAGCATGCTAACTGTTAGAATGTCTTTTTCTATAATGTTCTAAACACTGGATCCATTAAACAGGGCAAATACTTTCGACCAAACTCTGATCCATTCCTGGTTTTGTTCTAGCATGGCTCTGTTCTGCTTTTACTTTTCTTGCAAATACCAGTTAGGCTCAGCTTAAGAATAAACAAGGGCGCCCTTTATTGGACGGCAGTAAGTAAGCAGACATAATCAACTAATCAGAAGACATTTTAATCTGTAAAAACTGCTAATTGAGAATTAAACGTTGTCAATTAGATGTTTCTCTGTTTTAGCAGAGAACATCTAAAACATGCTGGTTAGAGTAGCTTGAGGAGCAGGGTTGAAAAACACTGGCCTGCAGTATAAAAACAGCTGAAAGCCCCAGTTTTCATAATTTTTTCCATGTTTTACTCCCAGCGGTTTAACTGCACTACGGATTTGAAGCCGTCTAATTGTTATTCAGCGACAGAAATACTCCAGATCTTCAGCTCTGTCCACAGTTATATAGGTCATTTACTGGGCTCAAAGAAAGAGCAAGTCATTTTTTTTTGCTAATTATTTCTGGTAAATATCAAAGAAACACATTTGAAAGGCACTTATTGATTCAACATAATGCATCGTCATCAAAGGCTTTATTCTGAGAGAAGACATAAAAAATTCAAACTTTGGTAAAATTAACACATTTTCAAACCTTAGACTTAGAAATACCTTTGGTCTAGATGGTCTGGCTGCTAACACACTGAATCATCTCTAATTGTTGAGGCATTAACTGTGTTGTTTAAACTTTCAAACAGATGGACTTACATTAGAAGGTGAGGAAAAATGCAAACTTTTGATTCATTCTAATGCATTTTACTTTTCTTTAAAGATCTTCAGGCAAGAAAACAAGCTCACCTAATCTATTTCTTACATTCATGTCAACTTAACACACTGTCAAGCATAAGGTACATATTATTGATTAATGATTGTTCCCACTTCTTTACTAACTCTTTATCATGACCCAAAACTGGTGGTGCTCTTTAACATTAATATGAATATGTTTTAGAAAGCACTGGAACAACAACAATAAAACTATGGCTACCTAATGATTAGATCCAAAACATGACATTTGTCCTGTTAAGATATAAAAACTACAGACTTTCTCCTACCTTAACAAGCATGAAGAATATTTCCTGGACATTAAGCTGAATGACATAACGTAAGAGGTAATTTAGTTTTAACTATTAATAATACTATAAATAATAATATGAACAATTCCTCTTGTGAAATTCAGACTAACTGCACACTGTGACACTTGTGAAATAACCTAACCCTACCTTTATTACATTAATATATTTTTACATTAATTGGGAAATACAATGTAATATATATAGTGTTTTCCTCATCCTGTAATATTAATTAACAATAAAGAGACAAGACAACACACTATAGTTGCTATCAGTGTAAATACGTAGCGTACCTACAAGGGGCAGAGACAATCACTGGATCATCCTACTAACTCCAATAAAAAATCTGAAAAACTAAATGCCAGAAATGCATTTCAGTTTAGGGTTATTTATCAAAAAGAGAATAGGAAAGGTAGGAAACAAGCCGGCCAGGCTGAATTGAACAGCACTAAGTGTGTAAACTGGGCTGCCGGTGACTCGCGTAACATAACAGTAGCATTAGGCCCATAGCTGATCAAACTCCAACAATTAACCAACATGTCACAATGTATATGAAACATAAACTAAGACGAGTATATCACTGAAACGTTTACTGTAAGGTAGAAAAACAAGGGAAACAATTAGTGTAGGAAAACAAAAATATATTCAGTTTAAAGGAGAGTATCTGACTGAGCCCTGTATAAAAACACCTCTCTCACTGTGCCCAGATTAGAACTGGTAGTCTACAGATTAGAACTGGTAGTCTACAGATTAGAACTGGTAGTCTACAGA
>NW_015151141.1:202163-225514 GCF_000732505.1 Cyprinodon variegatus
CAAAATTTCTGAAATAAATTCCTATTCATTCATTCATGTATTCCTTCATAAATGATCATGTTATTATACAAACAACCTTCTTGTCAGGTGTGCAGTCATTGGTTTTATTACAGCATTGCTATAATATTGCTTTAACAATGTAGCCCAGTCCAAGTGGCTTGGTGGAGTGGCTGAGTTACTCACCACTGCTGAAATTCACAAACTTTGGTTGGTAGAGGGATGGTAGCTGTTAATAACATGTCCTGATTGTATGCATCATTATTTATTATTTTTAAATGGCCTTCCTGTAAAATGAAATCTCGTCTCAGCGAGTTTACTTTCGTTTAAAAAGGTTTGACCTGGAACATGAATAAGACCTAAGAAAACTGTCGCTTATCGAGACGGTTATTTTGGAAAAATTTTGAATTTGAGGCAGTTGGGCCTAACAAAGATAGGAATATCTTTGCCGGTTCTTAAATGTACAATTCTTCTATTATTTTGACCATAAAATGTGAACCAGTTGTAGCAGCTGAAATCTCCGTGTGAAATATTCTCCAATACAAACATGTATGTCCAGCCTTTCAAATCATAACAAACCAAACAGATAAAGATTAGGCAGATGATTTTAGAAAATAAAATGACGATATTTCTTAAGGAATTTCAGTTGTATTTTGTTTAATATCGTTGCATTAAAACTGTCTTCTACATTTCATTAGTTAGTTTTTCTCTCTTTCATTTTGTCTCCATGTGATGCTGTTGAGCCTAGCAGCGTGTGGGGGAGTGTCTCCAGCCCCCACCCTCTCCCTCTCCTGGAGCATCAAAAGGAGGAGGACCCACACAGGGTGTTTGAAGAGCCCACAGACACTCCCCTATGGGTGGTGAACTGGCAGATGCTCAAACCTCACAACTCTATCTAGGCGGGAGGAGCATCCTCCTCATCTGCTTTTGTGCCCTCGCCATTGGTTTAACTTTCAGCCGTGAAGCAAACATTAGGTCACACAGATCGTGAAGATTTGTGTTTCATACACAGTGCGCATATTTATCAAGGCAATAAACTGCATGACCGTTTTTCTCCAGACAAAGCCAGTGGAGAGCCAGCCCCTCTTCAGAGCTGCAGCTTTTCCTGTATCACACAGCTGTGGTCCCTCCATGCTGATTGTTTGGCCTTTACCATCCTGGATGGCAGCAGCGAAGCTTTGACCTGTTCTGTCTCGCTGCTCTCCACTTCCTCCCTCCTCCACCTTCTCCTCCGCCTTCTGAAAAACAAGCTTCCATCTTTCCTTTTTTTTTCTTCACCATCATCCTTTCTCCCATTTTTTTTCCTTTCCCACCTTGTATCACTTACTGTGCCTGTCCATCGATCACAGCCAGCTCTGATGCCGGCTCCCATGCTTTCCTGTCAGCAAGGGGTGAAAGAGGTGTCTCCCTGTAAAGAAGAACCTGTGGCTTTGTTTCATATCACCTCTCACACTGCGCTGTAGCTGTCTGCGGCTATCAGCCTCTACTGCAGCAAGCTGGAAAACCTCTTCTTTAAAACAAATACCTTTCTTAAGCATGCTCAAACGTCTCATTGGTTTGAAGAAAAAAAATAAAATAAAATAATGAAGGACAAAAATACCAAGAATTAGTGTTTGTCTAATACATCCTTCAGAGACTTTCTTTTCATGACATTAGACTAACCTGTTTTAAGCTCAGTTTAGATTTAAATTATTTGTATTTTCCATATGCCAGAATAATTAGAGAGAACAGTTGAGCTTTCTTCTAATTAAGAGGTTTACATGGATATCCTTAGTATTTGGTTAAATACCCAACAAATGATTCAGTTGACTCAAAAGGGCTGCTGCTATGAACTACTTTGCTTTTGCTGCATAGTTCTGCAAAGCTCACTGATGCTGGTTTTACTGAGAGATGTTTAAATAGATAAAACATGAGCAATTATGCACCTTTGGGTTAAGTTTAAAGGATGAATTAAACTTAATAAAATAAGTAATTCTCTCCCTGACATGTGGGGATCTTTCCATGATGTTGACCAAGAATGATGTTTTGAGTGTGTAATGGTACAAAATGCAATCACAGGTGTGCTTCAATTATACACAGATGCTGTGAATTACCCGGTGCATCGCCTTGCTAGGTAAACAGTAAGAAA
Organism: Cyprinodon variegatus; assembly: GCF_000732505.1. NCBI lineage: Eukaryota > Metazoa > Chordata > Actinopteri > Cyprinodontiformes > Cyprinodontidae > Cyprinodon > Cyprinodon variegatus. Next base: position 204,289 of record NW_015151141.1, read on the forward strand.
ATCTTCCTTATGTTTTTGTGGTATTATTTAAAGAGAAATAATTCAGCTGGTTGTTGTTTACCTAAAATAGAAATATTTTGTCAAATCCAGACAGCAGAAATAAAAGGAATATGAATCTTTTCATAAAGTGTGTTAAAACTTCTGGTTTAATCTGTTCTATGTTTGATTATTTTAGGTATAGGAATTTCTATACCAGAAATTGTGGAGGTACTTTCTGTTGGTGTGTTAATAAAGCAAGGCAGAGCTCTAAAATTCAAACAGATAAAAGGCAGACTCAGTGCAGGGACTAGTTGCATCATTGCGTCTGAATTACTGTTGTGGTATTGATCTTAGAAAAGCATCAAAGCTCGACTCCAGCAACAATGGAGACAGCAGACGCCTCCATAAGTGTGTTTTTCAAAAGGCTAATGTTCAGTTTTTATATATTTTTTTCGCTTTATTTGATATGTTCAGTCAAACTGCTGAGAATTTTGAATTCATTTCACAGTAACTCCAGCTAATTCAAGCATATTACAACCATTTGTGTTTGTGAAAAACTGGTTTAGAGTAAATTTACTCACCAGATGTTAATTTAACATGTTCACTTTATCTTATTTTTTTATTATTTAATAATTATCAATAATTTGTGACCTAACATTGAAGTTTATGGAGTGTAGCTTTGGGTAATTTTTTTTTTATTTTGAATTGTAAGGCAAGGCGAGGCAAGTGTATTTCTATGACACATTTCATTAGCAAGACAGTACAAAGGGCTGTAAATGAGCAAAAAACAGAAAGAACGAGTACAATCAAAGTGGCATCAAGGTAACACCAATAATTAAGGATATAAAAAATAAATACTTAACTAAGATGAAGTTTGATTAACTTTACCAAATTATTGTAATATATTATGTTCTCTAGAAGTGGGATCTCATTCACTATGTCTGCAACTGGACTCACTGTACTGCTGGAAGCTTGCCTGATCATACAATGCTAACACATAACAAATTTTTGGTGACATATTTAAAAGTAAAAAAAAACAAACAAACAAAAAAAACATAATTGCAAAGGATAAGAAGTCTGAGTTATCAACTCAATGTTCAAAAAGCAATAAAGTTGCAAAGACCTTAAATTGCAGAAGGTATGGTTAAACCTAAAGAATAAAGTAATTCCATATCTGAATCTGTTATATTTATGAATAATTCTAGACTTTTTGAATAAGATCAGTAAGAAACATTGTAGGCAGCTATAGTATATTTCTAAAAGTTGTCTTCAGCAGCAGCTTAATGTTTTGCTTTAGATGTTATTTAGTTTATAGCTCCTCTTTTTTAAGGCATTATCCTGTTGTCTAAATTGAGAATTAAAAACCATAATGTTGGTTCTTAATAAAGTTTTAAACATAATTGTGTGTTTTTTTGTTTTCAATTAAAAGTCATGGATTTATTTAAAAGAAATTGTCGATGAGCTAATTAAACTACTATAAATACCAGTATTTTACATGATGTTTGGTTTCCCAAACATTTCCTCTTCTTCTCATTTAAAATTCAACATTACAATCAGTCCTATTCATTAAAAGAAAACTTTTGTAAATGCAACATTCCAATTTTACCAGTGTACAATATTTCCTGAGTTGTTAAATCCTTAATGCGTTGATCAGAAAGAGACTGTGCGCCCACGCCTGCAGAAGGGGGCTGGCCCAGTGAAAGAGGAGACGGGTCCCTACACATGTAATCCTTGTCAATGAATTTAGGCAATCTTTTTTCATCATTAATAAATATTTTAGTAGTTATTGCAGTAAGCTTCTCGAGTGTCTCTCTTCTCTTCACTGCTCCCATTTCTCATAAGTGAATCACTCTTCTAATAATTTAATTAATAGCATTGTATCCACAGATGAAAAGCTTATATTTAATCAGCAAAATGGGGAGAATGGAGATCAGGGGCCTTGACTGTCATCAAAACGTGCTGGAGGTCCCACTTGCTCGCTAAGCCACTCTAAGCCCTGGGACACCCATACTTAATTGAGAGTTCATAAATAAATGTGGTTAGAGTAATCCCATGATCCAGCCCCTCAGAGCCCCCCCCCCACTTGAGCTGTGTGTGCGCATGTGTGTGTGTGTGTGTTTTAAAAGTATTTGCATTCATATATACCCAAGCCAAGCTCCCCATGTCACTATAACTGTGCCAAGACAGACTCCAGACCAGTGTGCCAGATCCTGGTTTATTTACCTGACATGTCCCTTAAGACGCTGCTTGCTCCATATGTTAGATATTGGTCCCAGGATGCTCTTTTTACTCTTGCACATTTACCCTTAATACCACACTTGTGTAGTGAAAGTTTCAATGTATGTATAAGTAATATAACATCACAATATCCCCATTGTCAGACAATAAAGGGATTTTCTAATGTATTCTATGGTGTATTTCTTAAAAGTTTATTTACTTTCAGATATTTCACACCATTACTTGAGAAGGCTAAGCTGCAGTTGCTCCAGCTGTCCAGGGAAAGTTTACAGTAGTTTTTGTAAGCGATAGAAACTATAAAGGTGTAAGGAAAGGTTATTTGTTCAATTTAATTCCTGATATAATCTGCTTAAATTTGGTATTTAAATAGACATGTTGTAAGTTTTTCTTTAAAATAGCCTTTTAATTTAACCCTTTTCGACTAAAACATGGTTTTATGAGCAGATTGATCACAGTAGTTTAGCGCTGATGCATCTATAAGCCTGTAGCCTGTTTTCCTGAATTTACTTTGCACCACTGTTTCTGCGGATGTGACGTCAAGTGCGTCCATATTAAAAGGGTCCAATCTAGCAAACAATGGAAGCTTATATTCAAGACGAATTTGGTGGATACTCAGTAGAAACTGGCATCCAGCTCAACCCAGACGCCAATGGCAAATCCACACAAGGTGAAAAAAGAAACAAAGAACCTTGTTAAAGGTACTTTTAAAAGACCTGCCCTCTCCACTTAAAAAAAAATTGCACATGCACAACTCTGTTCCCGCTCCCAAAAGGGAACGCCTAGTAAACGCGTGCAAGAGCATGCATTAGCCCATTTCTCCTCATGCAGACTATATTTCAAAGTTTTTGTTCTCATAGCTCATAGAAGCTTACTGTGCCCAAAAGTCGATCCTAACCCCTAAATCCCTCAATCACTTTATAGAGTTGAGACTATATAGAAGACTTTATAGCAAACTAGTTATACACATCAATATACTAACTATAAAGATAAGTACAGAATTAATGCTCTTTTCAGAACTAGATTTTTTTGTTAGATGGAGTAAAGAGAAAATGCAAGTCAGTCCTCAGTTAAATAATAGATAAATAACTATTCTAATAAAAATTTAGTAAGAAAACATTTTTGTAGATATTAGTACTTGTAAATATCAATTTTATTCAGAATGATTATTGATAAAAGTAGGTAAGTAATGAACATGGAAAAGATGTTCGACCCAGAACTCAAACCTGAAAGAACTTTATCCACAAGAACTTTTATCTAGATGGTTAAATATATGCATCTATTTGTTAGCAAAGGCTGTAGGAAAGTATAGTTTGTCTTTATTTGGAAAATATGGATGTTGTGGTTGTACATTTTCCTGTTGGATCAGTATAGATTGACCCTAAGGTTCTGGTGCCTATCCACTTTCGGCCCCCCCTCAGTGTACATTGGTTATTGCCTGGCCACCCTTATAAAAATATTCTGGCTACGCCCCTGGAATTATATGACTAGAGTCTTGATGCAAGACTTTGGATACTGAGGGGTGAGATATAAAAAAAGTTTTTTCGGAGACATAAAACAAACCTGTGTTTTATATAGCTACTGTATTACTTTCATGTCTGTATATATATATATTTTTTTATGTCAATGGTTATTTTAAACACAACCCATCAACATTTCAGTACAAGGAAAACTGTGTCTGATCACAGGGAATACTTATAATGTTATGATACAGATAACTTTACTCGTCTTTCCTTGCCTGATGGCTTGGGCATCTGGGAAGTCCGGGCATCTCTGCTTAGACGGCTGCCTCTGTGACCCGGCCCCGGATAAAGCTAAAGAAAATGGATGGACTTCCTAATGGTGCATTTGGTTTAAATGTGATTTTCGCACCTGAAGCAAGCAACTTATGTTATCACTAGAGGGCAGCTCAGGAGTGTTGCTAACGCAAAATACACTACTCTAATAGGGGGAGAGGAATATTTTGTTGCAATTACTGCAAAGCAAAATCCCCCACCTGCAAAGGTCACAGTACGAAATTTGCAGGGGTTCAAAATTCTGAACTTTTTATGATTGTAATAAAAAAAAATATGTGACTGTAACATAGAGTAAAGTAGCCCAGAAGAGACTAGCCTTTTTTCAATAAAATTGTAAGACAGAGAAGAGGTCAGAGGATTTTAGATGGCTTTAAAAAAGCTGTTTCAATTTTACCCTAAAAAGACTTAAGTCTTCATCCTCTCTAAGCTGTGGTCAAGACACCGGCCCGGAGCCGCCACCTCTCCTGGCTCTGGTTCTGTCTGCTGTCGTACGTCTCCAATGCACCGCTGCCCTTCCTCAATCTCTCATTGTTGAGCTAGCCCCAACCAACTGCTGCCTTTCCTTCGTCTGACCGCAACCCAGCCATAGCTCCTGGACTCATCGAACTGAGAGCATCTTTGGAGGACTTGCTGAACCTAGGGACGCTGAAGGCCTTGTCCGGCTTTCTAAAATAGATAAAGAATTTTGACTCACTCCGTATAATCCATGTCCAACATGTTGAGTTGAAAACAACAACGAGGATATTTGGCGACATGGTGGAGCCTTTCCTTTGCCATGTAAATTCCTGTCGCTCTACAGATTAAATTCTGAAATGTCAGACAATCTAGAGCACATGAGAGGGGCAATATTTTCACTGGTTTCACATTTGGTGTGATCGTAGTTTTTTTTAGGGGTTATTTTAGTTCGACAAAAGAGATGTTTTCAATGAAGAAGATAAGACTCTAATCCACAAGCTGCCGAGCAGGGAAGGCCTCTTTTTCAGATTTTGTGCTTTACATTTAAAAAACAAACTTAAACTGGATTTTTAACAATGGAGATACTGAATTTGTGTAAAAAGAAATAAATAAGAATAGATAATGTATTTTTGTTTAAAAAAAACAAACAAACAAACAAACAAAATAATCTAACTTAAATCTATGGATTTTTCTCCTTATTTAATATATTTGTACATATTTGTTGATATGAAAATCGAATAAGATAAAAAAAAAAAAAAGCTAAGGGTGAAACCTTGGTCCACCGTCCATCATTTATTGATACAGACCCTGGAAACTTTACGGGGGGAAAAAAGCCTAATGAAATTATCAGCGTTGTTGAATTAATGATGAATGGGAATAAGAAAAGGCTGGGATCTCTGTGGAGTCAGAGTGGAGCGATGCTTCATTAGCCATGCAGTCTCATCACATCCTCTTTTGGAGCTGCAGACACGGGTGCTCCTCACGTTTTCCCCTTTCACTATCAGGACCTGCTGTTGGATTTCAGAAAAAAAGGAAAATGTATTTCACTCCCTCCACAGACGCATGGCTTTTTCTTTTTTTTTTCTTACTCATTGCATCACCTGCCAACCTAAACCATGGAGCTACTCACAAAGTAAAAATTCTTTGTCGGTTTGCTTTACTCATCACCTTTTCCTCATTTCCTGAAGATGAAGCAAGAAAATGAGTTTCTTACTCTGGTCAGAAAGCACATTTCTTTCTCTTTGTTCACTTTTTTTGTTCTGGAACTGTCCCTCCTGACTGCCTCTCAGTGGATATAATTCTTGATTCTGTACATGCAAATGAAATGGAAGTGAGCAGGGTTTAGGTTTGGATTCATTGCCCCCCTCCTGCTCTTCCTCTTCATCTTCTTCCTCTTTTCCCTGGGTGGAGCAGAAGTGGGTTGGTGAGCCGCAGCACGCTGAGAGATCCTGTGCATGGGGTCTCATTAGGTAAGCAGAGGCCAGGGCAGCAGGGCTTCACAGAGGTCCTGATTATTCTGAGAGCAATCTGAAGAATCACCTCAGCTTCACACCTGATTAGAGCAACTTTCTCTCAAGGTTCACAATCCTTTTTAATTTGAGAAAAGATATAAGGTAAAATGTGCATTCATTCAGTTCATTTGGCATTAAAATAAATCCCTAGCAGTAATATATACATGCTAAAACTGATGTGAATGTCAAATCCAATAATTAGGTGTCAATTTTTAATCTTATCCATTCAGGAAAATAAATCAGAAAACCTCATTTATACATAGAGCTACAGTAAAATTTATTTATCAGTTCTTTGCAACCTATTCTTATTATGAGTGCGTGTGAAATCGTACAAAAAGTTATGCACCGTAATTTCGGATGTTTTGGACGTCTTTTTCGTCGTATGCGCATGCGCATCTGGCGCACAATTCACGAATATAGAATATAAATTACAATTAACCCTAACCCTGACCCCAACCCTAACCCTAAGATATAAAACAGCAAGCAACCTAGTTAGAGACATGAATAAGTGATGATTGCACTGTTTTTCAGTTTTATGTCCATCGGCGGATCTGCTTTTTTTTCTGTCTGCCAGCGCATTCGCACTGATGTGGTTTTTTGAGGAAAAACGTCCAAAACGTACAAAATAGTGTGCATAACTTTTCGTACGATTTCATACGCACTGATAATGAGAATATGTTGTTCTTTGGCAGGTAACACCACCTGCAAGTATTTTGTAGATATAAACAAGGTCCAGGCGCAATGTTTGGACCATTCTTCTTGGTAGATAATGGTGTTTTTCTTCTAAATTCATTGGTTTAGTGACATTTATATATTTTTTACAGGTCTGAGATCATGGCTTTGAAAACTGTGAAATAAAAAGTCTGCACCATGTACCCTGAAACCACCTGTTGGGTCACCCAGTTGCATCCAGGTCAAAGCCGGATGCTTGGCCTTTCCATAAACTGGGAGACTTCTCAAACAAGTATTTCATGGCCAAGTGAGTCGACTAGCATCAGGGACTGAGATGTGATCAAAAAACACAAGCCTGCTCCAATGCCTTCAATTTCAAAGATAGATCTGTCTCTTTACTAATCATCTTCATCCCTCACTGCTGTTACTCTGCCTATTTATTTATTATTGACTAAATCAGCCTAATTCCCAATGCCTATGAACTCCCTACCCTCACTGGGTTCTCATCGACCTCTAAGTTTGGTCACAACCTAGAGTGCTTCAGCCTGTTAGCAGCCTGTACAGCCATCTTACAGGCTTTAAGCCTGTCACCAGCCTATTTATCGTACCTCCAGCCTATTCAGAAATTTTTTTGCCTTTTCAGCCTTGCACAGGCCAGCCCATTAGTCGTACCTTAAGGCTATTAAGCGATGTTCCACCTTTTCAGGTTATCACCAGCCTTTTCATTCTACCTTCAGCCTGCCCAGCAGTTTTTTGCCTTTGCAGCTTTCCACCAGCTGGTTCAACTTGCTTCCAGCCTTTTTTTTTGCCTACATTTCTAGTTTGGTTGAACAGATCCACATTCTTCAGTGAAGATTATTGGGTTATATCGCGTTGGGTTATGTTGTATGATTTACAGTAGGCTTTAAAACCAGTATACTGACCATTAGGCATGGTGTTGGTAGCACCTTGCTCAGGGTCAGGTTTCCTGTCAACAGTACTGCAGGTTCCATAGATACTGGTTGTAACAGTGAAGAAGGATTTTTATTTTTTCAACTTCACTTAAATAACGCCCAGACCAATCAGACTGTTTTCTGAAATTATAAGTTCTCCAAACAAGCCGGATATTTTCAATAGAATTGTAAGGGTTTTATAACCAGATGGGTCAAATATTCTGTTCTAATTTCTAAGTTAACTAAAAAAGGTTATTTTTTATGGAGTATGCTAAAATAAAAGGTAAGGTTAATAATAATAAATGTAAACAGAAACTTTAGAGAAAAAATGTATTAACTTTTTATGAAAAGTCCAAAAGACACTAATAGAGGTTATGTTGAGCCTTGTTTGAAAATGTGTATAAATGGAAATAGAAATGAAAACAAAGAATATATGAGGTAAATAAAAACATGACGAAAAGCTGAAATGGTGTTCTACCCCTTACATAATAATCTGCTGGGTCAAGAGTAGATTCGGTTATTCAATAACTGCTCATAAGTCTGCTATTAAAACAAATTAGGAGTGTCAGGTTGAGCACACAGAGCTTAGAGGTCACATGTTTCCATGTTTTGAATTGTCGATCCCTCCCACACACAAACATCCTACGCCTTCCGCTTCATCCATTGGTGCTTCTTCCATGAATTGGCTAAATTGATCCTCGTATGAATTAGGGTTCCCTCAAAGGGCTGAGTCAATACATTGACTCTTTTTATGAGGGTCATCAAATAGCCATTACTGGGCGTCAGGGGGTCCCGTTTGGGGAGAGAGTGCCCAGAGTGACTGATGAGGCGGCTGGGGAAAAGTAGCAGATCTGTGGGGGTCTCTGAGCAAGAGAACCAACAGCTGAGAAAGAAGAGGCGGGGATGCTTCTCATGGATTAAATATATTCTTAATCAAAAGTGTGTTTGTTGTTCAAACTAAGGTAATTTGAAACAACCTTTTAATGCGAACAGAGACGCAGCAGGATGTAAACAAACTGCCACTGCTGTCAAACCTTCCAGTGAAATGTGTCAAAAGTTCAGACTTTTCAATTACAGTATGTTTAATATGCACGCAGGCTTCCCCCAGCTGATTAAAATGCACCATTTTAAGTCTAATTGTTCAAGAAAACTGTGTTTTATGTTGCTGCAATGGTAATAACTAATGATAGATGCATAAAATTTGCATACATTTCCCAGACCAGGAGAATATCTGATCATTGTGCCGTAGAGAATTGCTCTAAGTTAGGAAGTTAATTTCATTATCTCCTCCTCCTCATTTAAAGCCCGCCACTTTACAATAATTGGAAAACAGAATAAAAGATTAGCTTTTGACTGGATGATGGGCGTTAATAAAGTGTGATAGAATGCGAGTGTTACAGAGAGGGTACCAATTACAGCAGCCAATCTGAGCAAGGCAGCCATTGATGGTGGTGGTTCAATCTCTTTATCTGCAGTACAGTGCCATCAGGGACCCTCTGCAGAGACCTTTGCTCCAGCTAGCAGGCTAATTGTCAATTCTGCTTAAGTCATAAGGAGAGCTATTTTACCCAAGCTTTAGAATGAAAATGAGCTATCAAATTAAAGTAAAAACAGAGGATTGATGTAGAAATAAAGCTGAAGGAGGAACAGATAAAATCTCGGGGATTTGTTTTAATTTTACTAAAGATTTCTTTATCAAACGTCAGCTCTCTGAAACCCCATTAAGTCAAACTACTCTGGTTAAAACATCATCTACTCAATGCAAAGACTCTGACCATTATTCATAAAGTATACCTGTAATACAGACACATTTAAATTGTGCTTTTACAATTAAAAAAGAGAGCTACGATGTTAACCGATGTTAACCCATCCAAGCAAGAAAGTGACACTCTCCTGCTCACCTGCTCTCATCCTGTATTCCTAATCCTGTTTACAAGCTAATGCTGGGTGTGCTAATGCTTCGCTAAATAAAGGTTAGCATCAGTAAATATGTAACCTAACTCATAGACATGTACAAAGAATAACTGCTCATGGATCACTATCATATTGGCACTGACAAGCCAGGGTGTCATCTTGGAATAACAGCATTTTTATACATATATACGGTAAATTCCAGACTATAGAGCGCACCTGATTACAAGCGGCACGCTCTAATTTTAGAAAGAAAATCAATTTTGTACTTTTATAAGCCGCACCGGATTTTAAGCCGCAGGTTTCCCACGATGTATGAGATATTTACAACTAAAGATATTACACGTGAGCATTTTTTTAACGTTTGATTTAATCCACATGATAAAACAAACTAATACGGTACATATTATGAATGCTTTTTTTTTCAAACTACCTGTAACACATTTAAATATACGTATGTGTCGGTAACACGCAAATAACGCTGCATATACTGGTACTTTCAATTGAACAACGCACAGAACATTGCAGTCGACCAGGAAAAGTCATTATTCACTTTCTTCTTCCTCCTGCGCACTAAACCCCTCACAGTCCTCTTCCTTGGGGTCTGAATGGAACAGCTTCAGGATGCTGTCACTGACTTCAGTCTCATCCTTGTCACTCTCACTTGAGCACTCGCGGTCCTCTTCATCCCGCAGCAGCCCAGCCTTCCGAAACCCGCCGGTGATGCTGGATGTTTTCACACAGCTCCATGCATTGAGAACCCGCTGGCAGACATCAGTGAAAGATGCCCTTCGCATGCGGCCAGTTTTGTTGAAGGATTTCTCGCCATTGGTCATCCACGTCTCCCACTCACTGCGCAGTGCCACTTTAAATGCACGGTTCACACTGATGTCCAGTGGTTGCAAATACTTTGTTTTTCGCGCCATGAAAAAAAACATGTATTAGCCGCACTGTATTATAGGCCGAAGTGTTCAAACAGCGGGAAAAAAGTAGCGGCTTATAGTCTGAAATTTACGGTAATTATAAATCATCTATCATAACACATATTCCTCTGCTAATAAAAGTTTAACATGAGCTGAATCTCCTAAAATAGGACTGCATTATTTATTTTTCTTCTTTTACTGCGTTTCTGCAGGTTAAGGTATGTGACTTTAGCAATGCAATGCGGCCTTGTCTTTTGAAAAGCACATATAATCTTTTTAAAGCTAGTTGAACCAGCATTTCACTAGTCGACATCAATACAGCAATGATCCAATCAGAGAATACAATAAATAATCTTGGATTTCTGAAACATTTTCCTTAATTTCTCTCTTTAGTCTGGCGATTTGAACAATAACATGCTGCTCAGTCATCTGCTGTTTTCCAGAAGGAAAGCGACAACTTCCCTGGTCTTTCTACGCATCTTTTGCTTCCTTTTAAAAATTCTCCCTCATTTTGCTTCTTTTTTTTCTTTTGTTTTAATAAGAAAGTAAGGTAGAGAAGAAGCCATTTCTCAGCTCTCTATCATAGCTCTATCAGGATCTGGTAATGCCTCGGCTGCGTCTCACCTGACTTCGGCCAGCTACTGTATTCCCATTGGTGAAGAATCCTTTTATGTAAATGTTGGCATGGTTGCAAGTCCTAAACATTCACATATGTCAACACATATAAAACTATTATAATTTTTATAATACAGTGTGTTGTAATAGTGTTCATCATACATTTATAGTATTTTTAATGAAATTAATCCTTTTATGCTGCTCCACTGAAGACATTTTTTAATTGTGTAGCTATGACCTTTAAGTACAAACATTCTTCATCATTAAGAGACATTTCTCTTTTCGGTTTGATCAGTTTGCACACTGAGGGAGAAAGTGTTTTAAACAGGTTTTTAATTCTCACGGGTCATTTCCATCCTTTACTAGGTCACCGCATCAATCACTAGTGCCTAACACATCAGCCCTCATTGGCTGATTCCAGCATCTTAAACAAATAAATGCAGCAATGCATTTATTTGTAATAAATAAATGCATTTTAACCAAAACAGGAGGTAACCTTTAACCAAAGACAGGAGGTTTTGTTGAAGGAATTATTACTAAAAATGGTGCAGTACCATAGAAATACAAAGGTTTTGCAAAGCCTATTAAAAATATTCCAGGAGTCTTAATGTAATTTATTCCAAAAAACTCATTATTTTATGCCTTAATTCAGAATCAATTAAATTCAAGAAAAGTTACAAAAAAAAATGCCTTGATTGATCTTTCTAATATGACTTTGTTAGAAAGATGGTAAACTGTCACAGCTCAGAACAGTCTTCAGTAGCAGCTGTTATAGCGTCTAAGGCAGGGACCACTGTAGGAGAGAAACACAGGTTAGTGACCACGATAATCTGAAGGAGAAAGATTAGGAACATGTGAGTCACTAACCTGGTTTTATTGTTCAGTCTGTGCCCAGAGAACAAGGTTGATTCCAGCCTGTGGCTAACAAGATGCAGTGGTTGCTCAAAAAGAGGGTTCCAGACGCTGAAGCCTTGAAGACTAAAGAACTGGCAGAAGATCACATCTAAGAAGATGAACAAATGCAGGATAATCCAGAGGACAAAGTTAAAGCTGGTGTTAAGAATGTGCTCAGGATTCAAAACCGGAAGATTAGAGGTCCGAAGAGTTTCCAAAGGGACATCCAGGTCGGTGACAGGAATCAGTTCCAGGTTCAGTCCACAGGTAGAATCCAGCAGGAGTCCGAAGACAATTCAGGCAAACAGATCAGAACAGCAACAGGAAGGCTCAGAGTTTCAAAGACACAACGGGTCACAAACAGTCACGCTAGAAAACTCTCGCCAAAGGCTCGAGAATAGTCTGGCGCTGATGACTGGAAGCAGGCAGATTAAATAGAGACTACAGCAGGTGACACAGATGAACTGTGATGAGAAACTGAGTGGAGCTAGGCAGCTGGATGGAATTAACAATCAAGCCAGACATCAGCGCCAAGATAATGAAAGTAAACAGCCTAATATAGGGGGAAGCCTTCCTAAACTGTCTGCAACATGGTTGACCAAAGTAGAGGTCTGGACACCTTGGGGGTCGGGAGACACCTGTGGACGGTCATGAAGTGGATGTCGAGATCATTATTATACGATCCCAGAGGTTTAGGAAGGGCCAACATATAATGGGATTGAATAAATTAATGTAATATGAAAAAAGTAGATGTAACATCTGTCTGTTTATCCGTCTCTCTTTTTGTCTGTCTGTCTCTTTGTCTGTCTGTCTGTGTGTCTCAATGTATGATTCAATTATTAAGTATACCATTGAATTGTAAGTAATAAATAAATCAAATACTTAAAAATACTTTAAAATTAGGATTTCAATAACCTCGAACAGAAGAAGTTGGTTTGTAGCCCCGTTGCCGTGCAGCATGAAGGTTTCGGGTTTGATTCCTGGCACAGGGTCTTTGTGCACGGAGTTTACATGTTTTTTCTGTGCATGCATGGGTTCTCTCTGCGTACTCCAGTTTCCTCCTACAGTCCAAAAACATGACTGTTAGGTAAACTGACCTCTCTAGTCCTTAGTGTTGTTAGATGTGATTGTGTGCGTGCATGGTTGTACGTCTTTGTTTGTCTCTGTGTTTCTCTGCGACAAAGACTGCCGGAGTTAGGCACTGGCCCCACTCTGACCCTGATGGAATAAGCGGAAGAAGATGGATGGTATTCCAATCTAGAAATACAAATCAAATGTAAGACTGGATTCCCAAAATGTGAATGTAAAAATACAAACCATGTTCTTAGTATACAACTTGTTTTAATTGAATGTAAACAATATGCTATAAAAAAAATCTGTTAAAAAATCTTATTGGTAAAAAAATAAAAGCTTAAACAGCTTGTATGCAGATATCTAAAAATTATTCAATCTATTGGCAAAAAATGCAAAATATCTGTCTTATTCTTTCTCTTACTTACAAGTCCTGATTTATCTTTTAACGGCACATTTTTTATTGTTTTAACCAGGTTAAAGTAAATCTTTTGACTTCATACTGAAGCCTTTACAGAATCCTTTTTCCCCTTCTCTGCATTATCAGAAATAGAAGTAGGACAGGATAGTAGCAACCTGGCAGGCTGTACCCACACACCGACACACAAACAGGCGATCTTTCCTCATCAAAAATGATGCAGTGGGTCCTTTGTTGTCAAAATCTTCACACTGAAATCGCATATTCATGGGGGTGCATTTAAGCCATTTCTGCTAGCATAAGCATGCAGCACAACAGCGAGTCCTCTGAAATGTTGTTTCCTTGCCACTTAACCTATCTCCGCATTTGAGAATGTGACACCTTGTTTTTGATGCCTTGCACTGTATCACAGCCCCTTTTTTAGCAGAGTCTTCATGTTTAGTAGTTGCTCCAAGGCCTGTGGTAAATAAAAAAGCCGCCTCACGATTGTACACTAAACAGCAAGATGTGCATTTATTCAGCTGCCTGCTTTTTGTCATGGAGTGGCGGTGGACAATGAAGGGTGCTTTGAGTTAGTGACTTTCTGCTTCCTGTTTGAACCAGTGTTTGCTGCATTATAGTACAGAAGTGAAACCCAGCTGTCATCTCACTCTAATAGCATTTGACGAGCTTCACATATCAACCAGACCGCTTAGCCAGAATTAAGAAATGTATATTTCATCATGTCTTGAGAATCCTTTGAATCCTTATTTCAGATAACTTTAAGCCTTAAAGAAAATTGGCCTAAAAGTGCTCATTCGGTGATAAGATGTGCTAGTCTATCTCTTCTGTTTTTAACATGTAGCAGAAAATGAAGTTAAAAGTCTTCCAAAAGTTTGGTAAGTTATCATAGCAAATTTTTTTTAAACAAATTCAGATAATCTATGATATTTTTGTACATTGTAGATTAAACCCCAATGAATTGCATACATAAGTTCATGGTCCATCTCTGCGCCCCTGGCTTCCTTTCAGTGCTCATGTAGATTCTTCATGCTTGGACTTGTTTCTATAGCCTGGGTGCCATTCCGAACTTAGTCCCGCCCACAACATTTGAGGTCGGGAAGTTCGGTCTGGCATTGCTCAACAGTAGCGCGAGTGTGCTAGCACAATATCTGGCGGGCCAATCAAATTGTCAGGGCGGGCTTTATACGATGATGGACAGATAATCAACAGTAACGTAATCAACCACGTGACCAAAGCGCCCTTGATTGACAACAACAATGGCTGCCACTGGAGAGTTGAGGTGTGTAGATTCTGCTATTAGGTCTGTTCTAGAAGATATCGACAGCAAATTAATTTTAAAAGAGGAACAGAGAAACGCGATCAAGGCTCATCTTCTTATTCTAGGCGTGCAACTGCACGCTTTGATTTTTGTTGACAACAACTATGCGTCGCTTAACATACGTAATGCACTCCGTTGCTCTTATTGGTTGTAGGTCTATCCAATTGAGTGCAGAGGCATTTTTTTCCCTAGTTCGTTCGAAACACGCCCCATAATCACAGCTCTATGGAGCAGTATCAGACTCATATTCTGACTAAAATTGAGTCGGACTACGTCAGGCTATTGTTTCTATGCCCGCATTTCAACTTTGGTCACTTTAAGAGAGGAACCAACCTGAGAAAGCAGAATACTTGTGATTCACTGCTTTCAAAAAATCCTACTTCTTGAAACAGTATGGTTTTCTTCCTGGTTGCGTCTAGCATTTTCTCCCCCAAGCTTTTATTGTCATTACACTGTCACACGAACAGAGCAATGAAATGAGCTCTGCATTTAACTGACCCCCATGGGTTAACAGCAAAAGCAAAGAAACAAATCCACATGTGAATAGAAGAGAATCTACAGGCATTCACTAAAGGTGCTGGGAGCATAAAAAGAAAGCTACAAACAGGAAGGACCTTTCTTTCATACTTGTGATATACTGGGGTTTTCTGGGTGTTAATTATGCACCCAAAAAATGTTCAATATGGCAAAATTCTGGTTTCATGTCAAACAAGACTGTCATCCAATTGCTATCTCCTACATTACTTTATCTTCACCCAGAACAACAGAGAAATTAACATTTTCAACATCCTGTTGAATTAATTTTCTCTATTTTTCCACAAGGACTGGCACTACGGTATGATCCCAATATAATAATTTAAAGGACAACAGGATTTTCCAAACCAGCAGTGCCCCGTTTGGGCCATTATGGGCTGTTGCTGCTATGGCACTTCAGCTCACTGAAAGTGAGAGTAGAATCAACTTTTCCGTTTCTCTTCCTATGTAACTAAAACCTCCATTGGTTGATAATTTCCAATATTTCTAAACTTTTGTGTCAAGACTTGTGACAGCTTTTCTGGAATTATTCACCACCAACAACAGAAAGCATACGTTTTTTTATTATGACTTGGGTTAAATTATAGTCGCCTCTTTAATTAGACAAACCTAAAGGTGATAATTAGATAAAAGATAAATACGGTCTATAGAAAAACAACAATACATACATTTAGCCAACTTAATGCTTATTATATTCAAGCAGTGTGCACTTCTAGACTGAGCTGTACCATGAATTACCTTAATTAGAAAAGCCACCTCCAGCTCTTTTCATTGATCCTCCAGCAGGCAGATCTGAAAGTGAGGTTGGACGCCTACCCAAGGAGGCCCTCAGTGATTAATCAGGGGCAGCTCAATCATTAGCTGCATGAGTTTCATCTTCTTTCAACATGTCTTCCGTTTGCCCCAGCGTTTTGTATTTTTAATTTTCTTTTCCCAGCGCTTTGTTTGATGTTTTGTAACTTTTCATGTGATGCCAGTGGATCGGTGCCTTTATAAAGGAAATGCTTCCCTTCCAGGGTGGCGAGGGTGTATCTGCATATGAATATTTTCAATTGATGAATAGTATACGACACGGCTGCGCCTTTGATACTCCGCTGCTCGGGTCTTGAGTGATGTCATAATCGTGGGACACTGGCTATGGGCAAAACATCCCAATCCGCAGCAGAGAGCAGCAAACATTAGAGCCCTTTGGCGTCCTCCTTGTTTAATATTACAGCGATGTTTACAGAGGAGGGAGTTGGCTTCAGCGTCCACCGGGGAGCCCAAGTGTGTTTAAGGTCAACCCATCTCAGTTCTTCATCAGTCAACTTCAGCATCTTTGATCACTTGTTGTTTTTGACTGTGGTGTTTCAGACATGGCCAGGTCTTTATAATACATGAGGACATTACATAGTTATGAACGGCTTGGCAGGCAAGTCAAGGCATTGGTTGAACTTGCTACAGACTTTGAAAAAGATCCTCCTCATACCTAAAGCTTTAAGGAAGTTTGAAATGTTGGCAGAGTTATATGTTTGCACTAGTTTGGAGCCCGTCAGTCCCGCGAAAAAGAAGTTCAGTTCAACTAAAAGACAGTCTTTGAAATGGCACTGCAAACTAACTCGACCTCTGAAAACTTTATGTATTCTAGGATTGCTTAATACAATTTGCAATATTTGGCCAGCGTTCTGGAAGATTAACAATATTAATCACACTACAGTAAGACGCATTCATGTTTTTGCTGAGCTCTAATGCTGGAAAGTAAACATTTACCCTAACTTTTTTGAATTGAAATAAAAAAAACAAAAAAACAAAATTAAACTTTGAAAAATATTGAAACCCAAAAAAGTTTTAAGAGTAAATGTAAAGAAAAAAAAACCTTTCAAATTAATTCTTTTTTAAGATTTTTTTTTTTTTTCAAATTTCATGTTCTTCAGAAACTGTTTTAATAGAGTTTTAGTCTTTTTTTTACTCTTTTTTTTCAATTTTATTCACCTGATTGTATATTGTTTTTTACTCCTGTTTTTTTCTTTATTTTAAGAATAACCTTTAAGAATGTCGTTCTTTTCAAACTGTGTTTTAAAGATGAGATTCTCTTCACTTCTAGACAAACACCAACACCTGCTCTTGGCACGCACTTCGAAAAATAAAAATGTTTTTGGTTAAGTCCAGTAGACCAATGAGTCTTTAATCCTCACTGCAGAGGAAATCCCGCCTCCATACGTAAGTCAAGAAAATGTGATCAGGAAAAATCTATTTGGAAATAAAACAATGAAAAAAGGAAACTGAAAATATGAAATCTGTCAAAAAAATTTGACATATAAATTTGAGAATATAAAATGTGTAATGTAATTTGGCAAAAATCTGAGAAAAAAACAAAACAAATTTAGCCTTAAAACCTTCTTTTTTTTTATTAAACAATGTTTTTAAAGTTTCATCTCTGGATTACATTGTTTAAGATTTTCATTACAAAATATGTTCTTTGCTTGCAACAGTAATGGAATAAAATCTGCTCCATACAAGTTAGAATCTGAAAAATCTCCATTTCATAAAAAGTGAAAATTAGGCGAACTGTCACATACTTACATATCTGACAGAAATACATAATTTCTTTGGTAACTTGCTTTGGGCGATACAATTATATGTAAAAAGCATAAATATCTTTGTTTTGCATTTAAAAATGTATTGAAAAAAGGCAGTTCATACTAAAAACAACACAATGTTTTGATGCTTAGGTGCCACATTCATGGCATTATTCTAAAACAGAATATATTTATCCTTCAGAAATCAAGACCCTTTAGGGAACTCTTACAATCAGTTGTCATCTATTTGAGCTCCAAAAAGCTGCTTTTATTGGTCCATTACCGTCCTTTTGTTATTCATCTGTTGAGGTTTTGCACTCATAGGCTATTTTTCTCCTTCTTTAGTCTCCAGTCTTCTAGTTGTTGCTCTAACATTAAAGGCTGTGATGATGATAAATGCTTAATGACACGATACAAAGGCAGGTATTAACATCTCATTGTTTGCAAAGCTGAAGACAGCTCAACGATCATTTTTGAAAGGTCGTTCTGCAGCTACATTCTCATCAAAACAATCATTTTTTAAAACATCCAAAGAACATCTAGAGTGATGAAAATTATAATTAGTAATTTGTATAAGAAAAGTCATTGTTTTATAAATGTTAAAAAATATAAATATTTTATATATGTTATTCTTAAGCTTTCCTGAACTTTCAGGATGCCTTATATGATTAGTTATTTTAGTCAGAGGTTTTTAATGTTTGATTTTGAGTTGAATGAATTAGTAAAATAATTCTCATACTTTGGAAGGAACCATGATTAGAGCTTCATTCAAACTGATTTGGCCACAGCTAGTTGGTGTTAACAGAACAATATATGACAGTCTGATAGGCTTTGGATTAAATTACAGAGTTATGTCAGCATTTAATTGCACAAAACTTACTGCCTAACACTGGTTATCACGCCTGTGTGGACTGTGCAAGAATTTTGTTTTTTTTTTTACAGATTTTTTGTTTTCTTTTAGTTTACTCTTTGTTTTTCAAGTTGAGTTTCACAGATGTCTTTTTGTTCATACAGTAGTTGACAGATCCCATTAATTTCATTTCTGGGGCAGCCTTTCCCCTAAACTAGGGGCCTTCAGCGTTTCCAGGCCAAGGACCCCTGAACTGAAGAAGAGAAGAAACGGGGACCCCCTAATTATATAGGTGTTATATCAGCCTGGTCCTATAGTCACTCTATTAAAGATCAAGGAAAATGTAATGAAAGTAATTTCTCCCTGGGATTATTAAAGTATTTCTGATTCCTGGTTGATGGGACAGGTGTTGTGAATGAAATGGTGCCCAGCTTGAAAGAGCTCCAGTGTGTCGCTGAATGTGTGCATTGATGCAGAAAGACATCTTCTGTCTCCATTTACCTGTTTACTACAGTGTGTTTAATCCATGGTAATGTACACTTTAACATTTCAATTAATGGAAAAAAATTGCAGGGGGGAATATGAAAAAAAGTCTAATCAACCAAAACTTTCGTGACCCCCATTACAGTACCTCCGTAGGCCCCCTGTTGAAGACCTCCGCTGTAAACTTTAGAAACAACATTTTTATTTCTCAAGAGTGAGCATTTGTATAACATTTGAAGTGAGGAAAATATGTAATATAATAAACTCAACTTGAAATGAACTGCATTGATAAAACTCAATCTGAACACCAAAAATTAAAACAATTAAATCAGTAAAATGTTTGAAAACAAATGAAAAAATGTGTTTAAAAATATTGTGAAGAAACAAAATCTAAGAAATCAGCAGAGTTACTTACAAAATGCTCTTTGGTTGAAATATTTTCAAAATTTCATTGCAGTTTTTTATTTTTTCAAACTTTAATTTCCAAAGCATTCTCTTTGCTTAAAACAATAATGGAGCAAAAAGGATTCAATAGAAGCGCACAGTATATCCTCTAATTCTAGAATGTAAAATGAAACCAGTGCTCTCAGCATTAGCAATATCACATGTAGTATTTTTATCCTAAACTATTCCTCTATGCCTGAAGAAGGTCTTTGGCTAACACATGTGTTTTAAGAAAAAAGCTCTTGGCTATTAAAAATGCTCAACTGCACCATATCAGGGAATATTGCAGGTAATTAGCATCTTTTTGATATTTAATATTTTGAGTAAAGATTTTAAAACCCTCTTTGCAGATATTTACATTGTAGAGACAAACCATTTGCAGGTGCAGCACCTATAATCATATTTCAGGTGCTGAAATGATCTAACAAAGATTACTGCTGGTGTAGGCGGGAGGAAAGAGGGAAGCTCTCAAACTTGTGTCCTGGTTTCCCTACTAGATAATGATCTCTCGAAAAGTGTGTGTTTTTTTTCCAGCTATTCTTCCAGTAACAGTGTGTGCAAGATGAAAGATAGTTCCGGGGCTAGTGCACAAGAGCACATCTGACTGAGGCAGGTGTTAGAAATGTAGATGGCTCGTGGAGACTAAAGACAATACAAATTTGAAGTGAAAACGCTACTGGCACGCCTCCTCTGTTCTTAACACGTGGAGCCCCAGGCCGATCAATTATTCATCTTATTGTGTGCGCGCGTGGCATAGTGTTAGTTCTGTAGTCGGTGAGGAGGTGTCTGTTGCACTTAAAGAGTGAGCGCCACATCACTTGGCAGGCCTAGGTCTGTCAGCCTGTCTCTGTCTCCCTCACACACACACACTCTATACACACACACACACAACGTAAAAAGCCCTTGTTCTGCCTGAGCCTTTTTAATGATGGGATCAGGGGCGAGAATTGGTGGCTAAAGTGCAGCTCTGGTTATTTGAAAAAAGGAGAAAAGAAAGAGAAACAGAGTAAGAGGAGTGTTAAAGAGTGGGGTGGGTGGAAGGAGATGGTAGGAAAGGGGGGGGCTTTGTACACTGGGGGTATTTTTCAAAGCAGTGCAGACTTGAAGCCATTGGGAGACTCCTTTGACTTTAATCTTGGCTGCTTCTTTGAAAATTATGACCGAGGACCACGGTTGCTTCATTAAAAGATATGTTCTGTTTCTTGTGTAGTTTCAGCCAGATTTTTTTTCTTTTTGTGCGAGTACTGCTGATTTCAATTTTCCTCCCTCTGTGTTTCCTGGAGACTCCTAAGCACCTGCTGTGTCAGGGGCCACTGGCTCTGGATGTGTGTAAGCAAATAGTTCATTAGATGCTAATTTCACAGACTCATTTGATTTGTCCTTCCCTCTGCAGGGCACAGCTTCATGTCTACTGGCCATTGTCATCCACCGCAGAGTAATCATCGTTACTTTATCTCATCGACAAAATCCCTGAAGATATGTGCGTTAATAGATGTTTTGAGTGGCAGCAATCAGACAGTGTATGGAGTGAATTTTGTTTCATTATTGTTGGAAGCCCAGAAAACGTTTTGTTAATGAAAATTTGAAAAGAAATCTAAGGCAGAAATGAAACTTTTTAAATCT
>NW_015151141.1:225778-227736 GCF_000732505.1 Cyprinodon variegatus
ATATCTTCCCCAAAAGGCCTTTTTAAAATTCTGTTAAAAATGCTAAAATAAAAAAAGAAGTATGAATGACTTTTTGGCTATTTTATCAACCCATAAATAGGAATAGAACAATTGATAGATGTGATCTATGGTGCAGGTGAAAAGTTCATGTAGACTCATCATGGACATGAATATTAATCTTTGGCTTTAATGATGCATCTGAGCGCTATTTTTTCTCTTTTACACAACTACTGACTTCAGTTAAAAACTTTCCTTTGTCTAATTTTAATGAATCTTTTTAATCTTTTTTTTCTCTTGTATAGCTTTTGATTGTCTTGCCATAGAAATGTGCTGTAGAAATAAATTAGCCTTGTCAATATTAAAAGGGTTGACAGGTTCTGCTTGACTGAGAATTTTCTCTACTGTAATCCATGCATAATAAACACAGAATATTAAGTAAAGTTTTGTTTGGCAAGCCACAGTCATTTGTTATCTACTCTTCTTGGGAGAATTGGGAGAGTTTTTTAACCTTCCTGGGACTATAACCCAGCTTTTTATTTAAAAGTTTCTAAACTCTTTGAGCTGGGGAGCGTCACTTGCAGTTGATGACTGACTCGATTAATGCAGTAATTTCACATTAATTGCCCACCACTGGGAAAACAAATTATTGTTGTGCAATTAAATGGTGTTGTAATTTTGTTATTCAATCTAAAAAACTTTCAAACTGTCATACAATATATTGTATTGCCAACTGTCTGTGTGTTAGCAGAACAAATGAAAGTGGGACTGCAGCTCAAATCATGGTCAAAAGGTTAACTCTCTATATATAAGGAATAAATTAACCCAAACTTTCATTTAAATATAAGAATCAATCACAATTCAAACACATTTAATTTGAAAACTCATACCCAAACTAGTGAAACTCATCTAAACTAGGCTGCTGTGTTCAAAAACAAGAATAAATGATAATTGTTAAAAATCATAACCAATGATATCACAGTTTAACATATTTTTGCAAGCTAAAGTTTATCTTGAAGTATTTGGAATGAGGTCAAATTAGCTTCTGAACTAATTTAGATTATTGGAATGTTTACAATGTTCAAAATGCAAATCCAATTGACATTATTTGGTAAAATAATATTTCAATAAATGATTTACCTGTGGCAGCACAATAAGTACTTCCCGCTGTTGTTTTCTTATCTTGGTTAGCTCCTTATTGAGGATCAGCCCTGTCATCAGAGACCTGAGCAAGACACACAAAGTGGTAATTATAGAGAATTATAGATAAATCAGAAAGTTCTTTGGAGCTCTGACCCAAGCAGACGACATAGAACCTGTTATGGTGATGATCTTGGATGATCATTGTGAGATTGGGATTAGATATGTCCTAACCCAGGATCTGGTGGAGTGGAGGCCAGAGCAAAGAGCTTAAGAGCATGCTGGAGGAGATGGGGTGGAGGATGATTCTAACACGCGTTTATAGATAATGATTTTTATGGTGGGTATACAATGTATGATATTTTGCCCTTTTCAGCCGAGTTTCCAGTCATGCGAGAATTTTTTGGATCGTTTCAGCCTCATCGTGTGTTCTGCATCATGTGGTATACAGTGAATAACGAGGGGCGATCAGCCTCTCGACAACCTGCCCATCAGGAATCGCAAGGTCAATTTTTCACTGTAAATTTACGGTAAATTACGCGCTACTAGATGTATTACTTTTACAGTAATCTACTGGGAATATACCACAGTATTTCTCAGTAAAAATTTCACAGTAAAATATAGTATATTAATCTTTTACAGTCATTTCCACTAAAATTACAGTGCATGTACCTTAACAGTGACAAAGCCCATTAAACTACTATGATATAACTGTGGAATCACACTACATAGCTGTGAATATGAATCACAGTATTCTTACATTCCGTAAAAATTCAAAAAATATCCACTGGACTTGGTTTCCAAGATTTGAAGATGTTTCG
>NW_015151141.1:228130-228515 GCF_000732505.1 Cyprinodon variegatus
TGGACATTTCCTGGACTTTTAATCTGCCTCAGGGTTAATGCCAAAAAGTGCTTGTAAACGATAGAGAGATATGACTGATCTTTTATGATCTTTTAATTTTACAACAACTCATTGTTGCATTGTTTACCCAAGGCACTGCTGACTGTGTTTCCCTGTAATTAAATACAACACCAAAGAAAGAAATTAGCAGTTAAAGCGATGATCTGATACAACTGTTTCCTCCCAATACAGATACTCTACTGTGGGTATCACCAATAAAGAGTTGGAGAACTACTATGTTGTAAAAAAAAACAAAAAAACAATCATATTTCACCCGTATGACTGTAATATGATTACCATGGTGGTTACCTTCAGGGCCCTTCATGGACAGGCGCCTGGCTACATG
>NW_015151141.1:230632-233515 GCF_000732505.1 Cyprinodon variegatus
TGAACACACATTTGTTCCCTTGGTGTTGGGTAAAAGAATCGTCCAACATTTTCAGAAGCTTGTATATTTATTTTTTTTATCAGCTCCATCAAGCTTCAGTTATCCCTGATAAACGCTGCAGCATCTGATGAAGCTGATTGAAGATTCTTCACACACTCTAATCGACCGAACTTCAGTGACTGTCCTATATGGCCTGGAAGAGCTGTTATGAGACTGGTTTCTACCAAATTTTTCTTTTCTAAAATCTTGTAGCTTACAGCAAAACAAAAGTCGGGCATACACTGTTGCTTTTTTTTTTTTTTCAATCGTTGCACGCAGCTACAGCTAAACTAAACCGCAGAGTTTAGTCGTAGATTGTGAGTTCACAGCTCACGATGTATGTGCAGCACGATGCACTGATGCGATCTACCTGCTCACACTGTACGACTAAAAAGCATGTCGGACTCAGCTCCACAGTGAGATGGAGCTATCCTGAAGCCAAACAAATAGAAGGAGGATATGAAGCTAACTAGAGTGAAACGCGCTGCCTTGGCAATTTCTGCAATTTTGTGCTGAAAGCCCTAAAAAGAAAAGGCGACGACATATTTGGACAAAGATATGGCTGAGCAAACGTGGCTGCTACGGTCTGTCAATTTTACAGAAAGAACTCCATTTCACTCATTGCATTCCTTCCATGCTTCTGTGTTTTCATATGATAGGATAAACAGAAAAATCCTTTTTTGAGCACTGAGCGTTTTGTCCACGACGGTCGGAAGAAAATTAAACAGGTTTGGTTTTCTCCCGACTTCATGATTCCTGATCGGGAGGTAGTCGTGAGAGGCTGATCGCCCCTCATAACCCCCTTTACACTACACGACTCACGACGCACGATCAGGCTGAAAGTCGGCCCGATCGAAAGATTCACGCACGAATGGAAAATCGCCCCGAAGATCGCACATTGTATGCCTGGCTTAAGACACACTGTATGCGTCTTCCACATACAATACAGTTCTACCTTTCATTTACAGGAAGTTTTACTCTAAGGCTGTGTACGAACGTCTGCCCTAATCACTACATAGGGTACTACATAAAGTTTACGCATTTTAGGTGATTGTCCAAATGTCTATTAAATTAAAAAGTACTGGACTTGAAATTTTCCACAATGTAAATTGAAAAATGGCATGCCATCATTGTCTCTAGACGAGCAGATATATCCCAGAATGCTTTACGAGAGCTCCGCTCGCAAAGCATCATGGAATATGATGTGGCGGCGAGAAAGATAAAGGATGGCACAGGCACTGTGCGGGGAAGACCAACTGGGGTGTGTCACACACTGTGAGCAAAAAGTGGTGATTGTCTGTCTGATTTGTAAGTTAAATGGGTTCAATATAAAGTCCACTACAGATATAGACCTCTTCTATATAGAGAATGAAGGATTTAGGGGTTAGGGTGGACGTTAGGACACAGCCCACACCACATAAGCCAGGAAAAATCAAACATCATTTTTCATCAAATTAATGAAGAAGCTTGAATGAAGAGCCTCAACCCTCTGAGTGATAAGAAGAATGTAGCAAGGTGGGTTATAAGCAAAGGGTCAGGGGAGCAGTCCAATGGGCTTTATGCACAACTCCACTATTTCCTGAACTTCAGAAGCTACTGTGTTTCTCTGTCGTTCATTACTGGACAAACTGATACTAAAGATGTCTATGACCTCAGTTACCATGACGACATGGCCGGACTACCTGGATTAATCAGACTGTCCAATAAAACATGACCTCGTCCGAAATGATTTTCTGTCAGATTGGATGCAAAATTTGTGTTGGTGTATTCATTACTTTAGAGAACTAAAACATAGGAGAAAATGGGGAAACTGAAGGCAAAATGTTTCCAAGCTATCTGATGTAGGCTATTCTAAACAAATGAAAACCAAAACAACCAAGGATCCGCTTGTGTTTAACAATTTTTAACAATATTATATCTCAGGACAGGTTACAACCCTTTCTATTTCAGCCTATAACATATTTACTACGCACATAGGAGTATGAAGAATACATTTAAGATTTGATCTAGAGGCAGTAGGAAATGAATGTAGAGAGATGAGACCTGTCTGAAATGCCACACAAAGTACTAATCAATGTCTTGCTGGGTTCTCATACTGTGAATGCACAAATCAGGGCACAGCAAGCTGCCTCTAATGACCTGAGCAACAACACATACAGACAGACACCTGCAACCCTCAAAATACATAAAATGCATATGAATAAATGCCCACAACTAAGTACATACATTTTCAACACAATTTGCCATTTGCTTCTTCATCCTCTAACCCCTCTGAGCCACTCTCTGTGTTAATATACAACTCACTGAAATGTAGACCAGTAAATGCTTTATGAAGTGTCAGTCGTGTAAATCATGCCACATCGTTTTCCAAAGCCCTGCCAGCAGGAAGCATCTGTAAGTTGTGATCCTCAGTAAACTGTATGTGTTTTAAGCATACAGTGCATGCAGTATTCATGGTGTACCCGAGCAACTGTCTGCTGACAGAGTCTGGAAGCCTCACACAGAAAATGGCACAGTTTGGTCTTTGTGGGAGAAAGGATGATTCTTTGTTTCAGCAAAAATGAAAGTAGTACTTTACTCCTCACCTAGTGTGCTTAAGATTGTGTTTGCATTTATTCTTAGCTAATTTACTGTAACAATACTAAGACCAACACCTTCTATAAAACTACCAAATTACAAACTTTTAATGAGCAATAAACAAACTGGCTTGATATATTAAATTGGTTTCAATATGGAGAACAGAAATGTAGCTTATTGGGATGACTTGGATTACTGCTAAAAAAAAACAACAAAAAAACTGACCCCTTAAAAGGCTTAAAAAAAACGAACCCATACAGAGCCGTA
>NW_015151141.1:234553-235730 GCF_000732505.1 Cyprinodon variegatus
ATTGCTCTCCTACATCCACCTGCGACACAGCAAACCAGCTTGGAACCACACATTCCACGAAAGTCAATCGGCATCCAAAGCTCATCTGAAAAGGCCTCCGATCCGCACTTGTCTGTTCCTGTGCACAGGCGGCAGGTGCGCTGTATGACTTCATTCAGATGACACCGTTTCAACCCACCTGCAGCCCTTCCTCGAACCTTGTAGCTAAAACTTCATCAAAGTGTCATTCCTCCCGGACTCTTACTGCATTCTGCGTGTCATTTCAACCGGTCTGGCAGAAGACCGCCATGTTGAGCCTGGTTCTGCCAAGATTTCTTCCCAACGGGGAGTTTTTCCTCTCCACTGTCGCTTCATGCTTGTTCATCATGGGCAGGTTCTCTCAACCTGTGTTATCCAACTGGACTTCCAACTTATAGTAGGACACACAATGAGGCTGAAACTCGGCCCAATCCAAAAATTATCGCAGGAATGTAGAATCGTCCCGAAAAGGGCAAAATATTCATAGTGTATACCCGCCTTTGGAGCTGCCTTTGACTCTTGAAGTTAAATTATTAACTGACATATGATTAGTTTATGTTTGTGGTCCAACTGTTTTATTTGTTTTAATACCTGCTTATGTCATGTTTTTATCTGAATTTGCTTTAATTCTGCTTTTATTTTTCTGAATTGTGCTATACAAATACACTTGCCTTGCTTTGCTTTATTATTGTTCATACTTTGGTCCACAGTAGCATCTTTATGAGGTGAATCAGTTTAACTCGAAAACACTTTGGCATTACAATAGATTTTTCTGCCTTCTAAGGATTTTATTTCTTTTTCAGGGTTACAAAAACACAGTTGTAAAACAACAACAATCCACAGTAGTTTACTGTCAATCCAATGTACGTTACTAAAGACAGCAGAGCAGTGATATTTATGGGCCAAATCAGGAGATGTCTCTAGATGTTTATATTTGTGAAAACTTCCTTATAACAGTTGTTGGTCATCTTCCATGTTTCTTCACGTGAAACTGCTGCGTGTAGTTTAAGAATATTGTTGGCGCACAATGGGGAAAATCAGAAGGTGCATGTAGGATCTGGGCACTAAAATGACTTAACTTGGCTGCATGGACCTTAAAGGAATACTACACCCAAAACATGATTACCCTTCATTTTCTACCCACCCCCATGCTGAACAA
>NW_015151141.1:235751-244324 GCF_000732505.1 Cyprinodon variegatus
AACGCTTTCAGGAAATCCTATACACTACTGTTTATGCTCTAAAAACATTCTAAATGACTTCGTTTCGAGTAAATTATGGACGCTACCCACTCAGGGTACTTTTTAAATGGAAATTTTAAGAAAATGCAATTCAAAAATAAAACTTTCTTAAAAATTCAAGAGTTTGCTGTTAAAAATTGAAACTGATTTTTACAGATTACATTATTTTCACTTTAAACCCGATACAAACTCTACGTCTTCATGCCACTTTAAGACCAATTTCATGCTGTTGCTAACATCCATGCAGTCAAGACCAAATAGGCCTTTGCTCCTCACTCTAGAGTGAAGCACAGAGGAAGTGAAGAAAATGTTTTCTGGATGACACAGTTTGAAAAAAAATTAATGCTATTTGTCAAACTCTGTCAGTGAAAGAATTTCGAAAAAAAAATACAGAAATAAAGTATGAAAGAAATATACAAAATGATAAATAACAACTTAAAAAAGCTGAGAAAACCTAAAAAACTAAAACCTTTTGATGTAGAGGTTTTACAAAGTGTAATTTCTAGATTTTTTTCAAATTTCCATTTTTTTAAATGTCTTATTTGCAAAAAATAATGGAACAATATGTAATCTTCAGGATTTTTTTTTTAAAAAGAAGCAAGTGTGTACAGTATTACTAATACCATTGAGGTCTAGAGTTTCAGTGAGTTTTTCTTTTTTTTTCTCTTGTTTTGTGTTTTTATTCTTTTTTTTATTATCACTGAACTTCATGCTTTTTTTATTACACATGCTAGCTAAAACAAAAAAAGAAATAATCAAATAGATTTAATAAATAAATAAAATCTTTCTCAGCTTGTAGAAAAGAAAAACTGTAGAAGATGTGGACTAAAGTAATTTTAATTTCCTTGGTGACTTTCTTTGCATTTCTAGCAGTGAGTTAAGTGTTGAGCCCATCACAAAACAAACATTTTTATTTCACTATATTCACTTTATTAGATGGACTCTAAAATTACAGTTTTCCAAAAACAGTAGAGAACCCAAACTGTCCCTCGGTATGTGCTCAGAAAACAAACAGGAGACACACAGGAGCGCTTTGATCAATCAATCCGTAAACAAACCCTGAAGCAGAAGCCCTACGATTGGGTATGTGCAGATCAAACTGTGTCAAATCATCAACATGTAAATAATAAGCTCTTGTTCTCTGAAGGGCAGCAGTCACAGCAGCACTATCAATTAGACGCTAGAGGTTTTTTTTTGCTTTTTTTTTGTTCGACCGTGCCTTAGCTTTGTCTCACTCCATACCTTAAAAAAAACTCTGTTGTTTGCATTAACCTGAAGGTGATGGAAAAATGAAAGTAGACATGTTTTTGAGAAGAGTCGGATCTTGTTATTTTGTTTAGTGTTTCCTTCTCTCCTTCTTTCCACTTTCTGACATTTTTCCATATCCAACTGTCCTGCTGTTGCTTGAGTTGTTTATATTTATTTATTTTTTTTGTTTGTCCCGTACTTTTTGGCCACATAGGTAGAAGCTTCACAACTATGCAAAAAGTTTGAAGCATCTTTTTTTCCTGCTTCTTCTTGTTAGCGCATGCTTCACACTGTGCACAAGAGTATTACCCTCAAACAAGTCTGTCCTCTTTGTTTTAAGCTCTACAGGGACGCTCCTTGCAAGAAAATAATGTTTTGGAAGGCAAGCCAAGCCAATGTGTGAGAGAGAGCATGGAATCAATACTGTCTTCTTTTCTTACTTGATTTAAATGAGGGCTACCAGCTCTGAAGTTCCTTCTTGCCATGTTCATCTTAAAAGAATATTCGCTGGTTGCACCGACTCCAAAGCCCCAGCACAGTTACCATTGGCATATTAATAATTTAATGCAAATAATCATTGAGTATGCAGTTTGTGCTCGAATTTGAGCTGAAAGACAAAAGTAAAAAGTGGGGCCTCACATTGCGTTGAGGAAAATAAAGTGAGGCGTCTTTCCAGCGTCTCCACAGGGCGAACGCTGGAATGAATCCCCTCAGGAGCTGTACCATCTCATCTAGCTTTCTCTGATTTAGATCCTATCAGCCGTTCTCATTTCACACTGTCTTAAAAACCTGAAGTCAAAGTCTAAAATTGACAAGGTTTTCTCAGCATAAACAAGCACAGTGTTTCTCTTAGCCCTCGAAATCCTTTGGCCAACGGTTAACTTTAGATGGGCTTGTGTTTACATAAACATTGAATGTTTGGATGCGTTTTGGGTTAATTTCCCTGCATATTGTTTTTCTTCCTATTGCGATTGTGGCTGAGCAGGTTGAGGCTCCTGCCACACCAGAAAGGCTGCTTTCTTCTTACCAGGACTGCTCACCATTCTCTTAGTCCCGTCAGACTGTCAATAATTAATTTCAGAGATTTCATGGGAATGTGCACATGCTTTCTCCAGCACTGGTGGCAAATTTATTTTATTTACGCAAAGCCTTTGATAAAATAAGAAGCCCCACATAACTCTGTTCTTACTCTTTGGGCTAATTTTGAGGAAAGAAAACAGGAGGGCGGCTGGTGGTTTTGTGAAGCTGCTGGGGGCTTCCATTTGACATGAAGTCCCTGAGCCGATGCCCTTAACCCTTACCTCTTTCTTGATTTCTTTTACAAATACATGAGTTTGAAATTTTCATGGATATTTTTAACCCTTACAGTATATTTTTTGAAACTTTACCCTTGGAAAGAGCAGAGACCTGGCTTCCATTTGAAAGGCTGCTGCTGTGATTTGGATCGTGTAAAGGAGCTTTTTCCTGTTACATGAATAACATCTGTGTGAACAAACTGAATCAAATAACTTTTTTTAACTGATCCATTACTTTTTCATTTAAGTTTAAATAATTACAAGCTGATCAGGAGGGAAATTCCGATTTTTATGACTCACTATAGGAAAGCTGCAAAGTTTCAGAAAATGACCAGTTTGAATTTAGTGGCATTACATGCATACTCATTGTTTTCCTCTTCATCCAGACTGACCGGTAAATCAAGAGCTTTGCCTTTTTGCTCAGCTCTCTTTTCACCACAACAAACCGATGCAGGCCTCATATTATAGCAGCAGCCAGACCAATCTGTCAATTGATCTCCCACTAAATTCCCCTCTCCATCTTGCACAGGACGCAGGATACTTGAACTCTTCCATTTGGGCCAGGAACTCTCCTACAACCTGAAGGGAATACAGTGAGCCACCTTTTTCAGGTCGAGAACCAAAACCTTGGGCTTGGCCTTGGATGGGGAACCAGCAGAACCATGTGATCTGCAAAAAGCAGAGACAAGATCTCAACGTGGTCTCATGGAGGTGGTTTCCAGAGCTCAGGCAATGTGTGGAGGCGAGCCTGACGTTTTCAAGCCTTTATCCACACCTCCATCACGAACTCTGGCTCCTTCACTCCCAGCGAGGTGACATTCCAAGTCCCCAGAGCCAGTTTAAACCAGATCTTTTTAAATGGATCTGGTCGCTTCTGCCTTAAAGTGCTCTTCTCTTCACCGGTCCCCTTCAGAGAGGCAGGTGGAAGGCCCATGGGCGGATGGATTGTGTCACTTGTCACTCACTCGGGTTTAGCCAGACCGGGTTTCGTGAGGAATAATCCATACACCAGGCTCTCATCAACAAACTATAATCCCAGGCCTGGCTCCAGGGTTGGCTCCAGAGGGTTACATGTCATTGACCCTGACCAAGTAGACTGCAATCAGTCCCTGGACTGGCATGGCTATCACTGCCCCTACAGTTAGGGACTGATGCAGAGGACATATTTCCCACTGGGATCAGCTTCATAGTCATGGTAGGACACTTCTTTGATTTTACTTTGGAAAATCCTTTGGCAATGATCTATTAAGATTTGGAACAAAACCTCACAAAATATTGCAAATGAACATCTGAATCCTTTCAAGTCAAGTATATTTGTATTCTAATTCAATTAAACGGAAACAGTTGAAATAATTTTCAAAATCTGTCAAAAACTGCTTACAAATTGAAATATATTAGAATTAGCCTGAAAATTAAATAAGCCTATATACAATCTAATAATTTTACTCACCTTTAAAATATTCATTTGGAGTATTTATTTTATAAAATAGACTATTTATTAGAAAATCAGAATTGCTTCTATTGGCTAATTTAAAGTAAGCTAGGCTACATGCTGGCAAGAATGAGTTCAAACTATTTAACGGGTCCGTCAAACTATATTTACCATTGATCGAATGACAGGCACTCTGAAAGTCACACAAGGGACTTTGCAGCCAGATCTCAACATTCAATTCATTTATGACCATTGGCCAGACATTTACATCATATTTGGCAGTTCTTTCAAGATGATAATCTTAACATGTATCTTAAATTCATCTGTTCTGCTGAGAATTACCATCCTGTCGCAGGAGCGCGCATCCCCCTAAACTCACACCCACTGTAAAAACGGATTGAAATATGAGCAAAAAGGAAGGTTTTAAATATTTTCTTAATGTTTTCATATTTCTTATACAAGGATGCCTTAAAATTGACAGTTTTGATTGACAGATAAATTCAAATGAATAGGATTTTACTTGGATTGAAACTCGTTTCAGTCAATTTGCTACAGTCAGTGTGCGATGAATAAATTCTCTACTCAGTGGATCTCGATTTAGCTATCAGCACCATTCTAGATAATTTCTGACAATTTATTTGTTAAACGTAGAACCTGGAACCTGCGGAAGATTCCTCCTTCTCCTTATTTTCACATTTATTGTCCCAGATTTATGAAATTCACATTACAATCACAGAGAACATGAATGATTATGTGGAGAAACTTGCATAATTGTTAACACATTATTTCTAAAAATAAGCAGGGGAGGGAGATCTCAGCAACTTAGAACCTGGAACCTGTGGAGGATTCCCTCCCCTCCTTCTTCTCACGTTCACTCAAGTCGCGTTGTCTTTGCTGCTTGGCCGTGATGGTGTTCAGATGGTGTTCTGGCTGTGCGCTACTCCTAAAAACACAGCCGGCGAAATGTTGAAAGGGCAATATTATTGCCATTCCTGTTAATATATAATAGAAATGTACACATTCAGTGGTAAAATGCAACAGGAGATGATATCAGAGAATGGTCATTTATAAAGGGGGGTGATTTTTTAAGACGCCATCCCCCTCATCCCCCACTCAACTTGAGTACTGTAGGAGACTGTACAGTCCACACTGCACTGGATAGCATCAAGAACACCACTCAAATCTGGTTTGGATCTTCTCTCTATGGGATGGACCACTTTTTTGTCTGAGTGTGTTTTGGGTTGAAAATTTACAGTTACATTATGTTTGTTTAAATACATTAATCCGTTTAGGTAAAAGAAAATCATCCAGAGTTTCTCAGAAAGTCTTGACACAGAAAGAATTACATTTTGACGTCTCAGTTTTCTCCTCTGGGTTAGAAGCAAGAAGGATAATCCTGAAATTACACTAGCATACTCCTCATGATTCAAATGGTCAAACACATAACCCATAGACATCAACAAAACTCAGCAACCCAAGAAAACGATAGCTTGGTCAAAAGCTAACTTGGAAAGTGTTGAGGAGGATGGACCTCCACTTTGCTTAAATACATCAGGGCTCCAGCTAGTGTGAGCATAAAGTGTATAATAGTGCAAGAAGACAAAACTGAGAAAGACACCTGGGTATGCATAAAAACATCTTCAGAAAAACTGAACAAAAATGTGGTTCCCTCTGATTTGAGCTTGTTTTGCTGCTGCCATTATCTAAATGATTGAGATTTTACACAGGTGTTCTGCAAATGTTTTTATCTGAATTTATAGCAGCTAAGGATTTCAGCGCTTTTACTGTTTTTCTTGGAGTTTGTTCCAGTTTAGTGCAAAAGAAGAACTAAAAGCTGCTTATTCATGTTTGGTTCTTGTTCTAATCCAGTAGACCTGAGAGGTCAGGCCGTTGATCCACTGGCAGCAAATCTGTAATGTATTTTAGAGCTAAACCATTCAGTGATTTCTAGATTTATTTCTAGTGATTTCTAGGGTTTTAAAGATTTTCTCTGAGATGCAGTGAGCAAGATGAAAGACTTTAGAACTGGGGTGATGTGCTCTACCCTCTTGGTTCTAGTGAGGATGCAGGCATTCTGGATGAGCTGCAGCTGCCTGATCCAATTTTTAGGGAGACCATTGAAGACACCGCTACAGGGCTCAATTCTACTAAACGCAAACATTTCTTAGAAAACAGGATTTTCAGAAAACGGTAGCACAGTGTTACAAGTTGGAAACTTTATGGGATTTAGGAAAAGAGAGAAACTTTTGGTATCTATTCTGCTTTGCTTAAGTGAATTTTAAAAGATTAATGTTACTTCAGGCTTTTCTTTGGTTAGGGACACACATTTTAAGACCCAAAAGATTACAGGTGACACTTTCTGTCTCCAAAATCTTAAATTTGATGAAAAAAATGACCTTAATGATAATTTTAATGGTTTTTGAAAGAGGCTTTCCTCAATTAAAGGAGGATAAGGTAACATGTAATGTGGTAACATTATCTCCACTGCCAGGCTTCAGAGTGAGATGTTATGCCAGTTCATAAAATTTGAAAATGACCCAATCATTGAGTTTTCCTGTGGGCTTTAAGGCTCAACCACTTTTTCCACAGGTAAAAATAATTAAAATGCAAATATACAAAGCCCTAGAAGTTGCAGTGATCAAAAAGAACCGCGGCCAAGCTCAAAAACATCCATAAAGGCGTTCCATCACTTGCTACAACAATCAATTAAAATGCAGTATGCAAAGAATGTGTGAGTGCATGTACTGAACACAGTGAGGTATGAATCAGCGAATGCCCGTGGACATTGTCATACAGACATATTAGCAGCAGAACTGGATTCCTTAGTGTTTTATGTGTATAATTTCCCCTTGATAGTGGTAGTTATGATGTTTGGTATGTGTGAGAAGGGGAAAGCAGGAGGGAATGAGAGGTGATGTGGAAGGATAAGGGAGGGTGAGACAAGAGAGCTGCCCCCAGTAATGAGGCCCTTTTATGGGCTTTAATTTGTCCCGCTCCCCTGGGAGACTGATGGATGGCTCTCTTTATGCTCACTCTCCTTCTTTCCCCCATCTGTGATCCAGAGGATTTATTTATACCCTGATATTACCCTCTAACAAGTGCTGCCTTGCTATTACGACTCCCTGACTTCCAAGATAGATAGATAGATAGATAGATAGATAGATAGATAGATAGATAGATAGATAGATAGATAGATAGATAGATAGATAGATAGATAGACAAAACTGCTAAATTGTTGGTTCTCCTTGTTTGATGAAAGGAAAAAATGGTTACAGAACAACTTCAGTTTGACCAAAGTAATAATAGATAAACATTCTATGAAAATTAATAAATGTTTAATGAATGTTTAAAAAAAAACTGAAACAGGCTTGAACTAAAATGACGGTACACTTAACTTAATATTTTGTTGCCCAGCCTTTAGAGTCATTCACTGCAATCAATTGGATCCTGAAGCTGTCAGTCAGACCTCTGCTCCTCCCAGCAGGTATTCAGATCCACTCCTTATCAGCAAACTGTTCCAGGTGTCTCAGGTTTGAAGGCTGCCAATTACTAGATTAACTGATTGTTGCTTTGGTCCATTATTCCATCTTTTCTAGGGGTGCCATCATTTTAGTCCAGGCCTGTAGTAAGATTTTTCTTTTTTTTATTATTCTGTTTATGTATGGTTAAAAAGCAACATTTTCATAGACTCTCTATACTTTTGTCAGATTCATTTTCTGTGAGCATTGTGGGGTTTTATTTCATTAAAGAGGGATCCAACTTTTTTTTTTCATGAGTGAATATGTATGTATCGAAGAGAAGAATAAAGAATATCCTAATAAAGAATAAATATGAAGAGTTCCTTTATTTTCCCATAATGGGGAAATTTGGATGTGAAAATGGCACACATGCCAACAGTTATGCACAATTATTAGAAATGGAAAAAGAAGGGAAAAATATCAAACAATTCTAATGTAAAAGAGTAAATAAATGAATATTGCACTGTGGAAAAAAAATAACAGTGAAAGAGACTCCAGCCTATTTATATAACACGTGATACTATGATATGAAAAATGCAACAGCATCCCAGAGTACCTAAGGTACAGTATGTGGAAGTTAGCTTAGCATGTGAGGATTAGAACCTGTGCAAACATTGATGTAAACAGTTATGGAGTCTGCTGTGACTAGCAGACATTATAAAGTCTGATGCAAAAAAAAAACACGTAGAGGCGTTCCTTTGAGCATCTGGGATCTAGCAGTCTGTCATTGACAGAACTTCTCATCACTCAACAGCTCCATGCAGGAGTTGGGACACATTGTGACGCAATGGTATTTGTGATGACAATAAATGCATTTTATAGTAACAACTATTTAGATGTCTTATTATATTGACTTAGTACCATATATACTATAAGATAGTACCGTTCACCAGAGCCCTCTTAGGTTTTTACTGGGCAAAGTTTGGACAGAGGGCACAAAGAGGATAGGGCTAAATATGCCTCTGGAGCGTAGGTCTTCAACAGGGGGTCCGTGACCCCTAGGGGGTCCATGGAGGTACTGCATGGGGATCGCGAAAGTTT